>NW_022591359.1:0-6920 GCF_004348235.1 Phoca vitulina
ATTTCGCGACCCTTACCCAGGGACCCCAACGCACTAGACGTTGACAATTGGCGCCCGAACAGGGACCCTGAAGGACGTTCAGGAAGGGTGAGTAATTTAATACAATACAGGGTCATGGGACAAGAAACCTCTACTCCTTATGTTCGAATGCTGAAGCATTCACTTGCTGTCTATGGCATTACTGTCGCTTCTACTGATATTGAGATGTGTTTGAAAGTGGTTCGAGACTGGAATCCTTGGTTTCCCGAGGAGGGCTCCCTGGAGGTGGATAATTGGCGGCGGGTCCGCCATAATGTAGAAAAGGCCATGAGGCGGGGGGAAAAGATTCCTGTACGATTTTGGTCCATCTGGTCGATTATATTTACAGTGTTAAGAGCAATGGAGGATGATCGCACGGTTGAGAATTTTCAGAAGGAAGTGGCTCCTTCGATACAGGACCTTCCCCTTGATACAGATGAGAAAAAGGCAATAGAAAAGGATGCCTTTAAGCTTGCACTGCCTCGCGAACCTAATGAGTGCGATAGCGATGAATCGAAACTGAAAGTAACGTCGGATCCCGAGACCGAGCACTTATGGAAGGTTTTTCAGCGGGTCATGACTATGGCGGGGGAATCTAAGAAAAAGCCTTCCGCTCCGCCTTTGCCGCCCGCGCTAGCCTTTTCTCCCAAAAATCCTTTTCTTTCTGCTGCTTTAGCTGAGCTTGATGCGTTAAAGGATAATGACGATGAGAGTGAGGCTGACAGACCTATCTTTGCCTTTCCGATTATTAGGCCTCCCCCGGTCCAGGGAGTCGCACAGGCCCCCTATTATGATGGGATAGATATAGGGGACATTGCACGTTTAAAAAAGGCAGTGACTTTATATGGACCGCAATCACATTATGTCAAAGAGCTACTTATAGGTACAGCTCGACATTATAATAATTTTGCTCCAGAAGATTGGAGAGTCCTTTGTAGAGCTCTCTTAAAGGAGCCTGAATATCTGCAATGGCAGATGTGGTTCTCCGAGCTCTGTATGGATCAGGCTCGTCAGAACGCTTTAAGTAACAATCCTCGGGTCCAGGCTATAACTTATCAAATGTTGGCGGGAATAGGTCAATATTCTGATATTGCTGCTCAAGTTATTACCCCTGAAGAAATCCATGATCAATTACGGGAAATTAGTTTAGAAGCTTGGGATCGTATTCACCCAAAAGGAGAACATTATGGATCTTGGACTAAGGTTATTCAAAAGACTAATGAGCCTTATGTCGAGTTCTTATCACGATTAAAATTAACCTTGGAGAGAACTGTCATAGGAGAAGAAGCTAGACAGCAGCTATTAAAACTGCTGGCATATGAAAATGCTAATGAGGATTGTAAAAGAATTATATTGCCTATTAAAGATACAGGAGATATTAATGCTTTCATGAAGGCCTGTAAGGATGTTACATCAGAGAGTAGAAAGATGCAGCTGTTTGCTGAAACAATGGCCACTACCTGGCATTCCTTGCAATCTAAACAACTCGAGAGCATGAAATGTTTTGGTTGCGGTCAATTAGGGCATTTGAAAAGGAACTGTAAAGAAAAGAAACCTGACAAAGGGCGCGGACCTGGAATTTGTCCACGATGTAAGAAGGGAAAACATTGGGCTCGAGAATGTCGCACTAAATTAAATACAAGTTTTGCAGAAAAGCCGCAGGGAAACTCGATTTCGGGCCCTACCCCGGGCCCAGGACAAATGAACAGGGGAAACCAACCATATTCTCCCTTAGCCCAGCTACCCAACACAGTGCCGCAGTGGACATACCAGCCATAAGGCCATTTACTTTAAAAGGAGGGGATAGACCTCAGAAAATTCCTACTGGAATTTATGGACCCTTACCAATTGGCACTTTTGCTCTATTAACAGGTCGCTCTGGTTTGACATCAAAAGGAGTGACTGTTCACTTAGGTATAATTGATGCTGATTACAGAGGAGAAATTCAAGTTCTTATGTCTTCCCTAGTCGATGTGTCCTTTGAAGCAGGAGAACGAATTGCCCAGTTATTGTTATTACCTTATCTCCCCATAGGTCAGACTACCGCTGTCAGGCATGGAGGGTTTGGCAGCACGGATCCAAAATGTGTTTTTTGGGCTACACAAATAACTCGTATGCAGCCCTTGATGACAGTTAAATTGAATACGAAAGATATTACTGTCTTGTTGGATACAGGGTCAGATATCACTATTATCAAAACTGCTGATTGGCCTGAAAATATCCCCTATAATGAGATTCCTTGTCAGATAAAAGGAGTTGGCAAGGCACCTGTCCGAAGTATTGGCTTAGCCACTCAATTTGTAACATTTACCTCCCAGGATGGGCAACTGGCCGTGTTAAAACCATATATTTTAGATGTCCCTTTAAATATTTTAGGCCGTGATGTTTTAGAACAGTGGGGAGCTCACCTGGAATTTTGATTATAGATGGAACCTATTAAAATATTATGGAAATCCGAAGATCCCTTGTGGATTGAACAATGGCCATTAACTAAGGAAAAATTGGCTGCTGCACACCAATTGGTAAGAGAGCAATTACAAAAACAACATATTGAACATTCCACTTCTCCGTGGAACTCTCCAATTTTTGTCATAAAGAAAACTTCAGGTAAATGGCGTTTACTTACAGATTTACGTGGAGTTAATAACTCCATGTTCCCCATGGGGGCTCTCCAGCCTGGGGTACCTTCACCGGCTGCCTTGCCGAGGGATTGGCATACAATGGTAATTGATCTACAGGATTGTTTTTTCACTATCCCTGTACATAAAGATGATAGGAAACGTTTTGCCTTTTCACTTCCTTCTATAAATAGGCAGGGACCTCACCAAAGGTTTCAATGGAAGGTTTTGCCTCAAGGCATGATGAATTCCCCTACGATGTGTCAACTTTATGTTGACGCTGCCTTGCGTCCAGTGCGTCAAAAGTGGCCTCAGGTGTATATAGCTCATTATATGGATGATATTTTGTTTGCTAGCCCCCATCAAAATGAGTTAGAAGAAATTTTAAAATTATTGCCAGAGTATTTTATTCCTTTTGGATTGGTAATTGCTCCAGAAAAAATTCAAAAAGGAAATATTATAAATTATTTAGGATATGTGATAGAAAGAAATACTGTTAGACCACAAAAAATAGCTATACGAAGGGACAATTTGAAGACTTTGAATGATTTTCAAAAATTATTAGGAGATATTAATTGGTTACGGCCATCTTTAGGTATCCCTACTTATCAATTACATAATTTATTTGATACATTACAAGGAAATCCTGATATTCATAGTCCCCGACAGCTTACTGCGGAAGCAGAAAAGGAATTACAATTTGTGGAAGAAAAAATTAAATCCGCTTTTCTTACTCGCATTGATCCTTCTTTACCCTTGACAATGTATATTTTAAATACATGGCAATATCCCACAGCTATTATTGGACAAAAAGAGTTGCCTGCTGAATGGATTTATACTAGACATCATTTTTCAAAAAATATCACTCCTTATGGTATTCAGATTGCATATTTGATAGAACAGGCTCGAGATAGAGCTATAATTATGACCGGATGTGATATTATGGATATAATTATTCCTCTTTCTAAAGATCAATTTTCATTTTTGTTACGGAATATAGAGGAATTACAGATTGCCCTTGCAGGGTATGTGGGACAAATTAATTACCATTTTCCTAAAGGAAAATTATGGGATTGTTTTCGTAAACAAGAATTTATTATTCAGGATATAATTAGTGAACAACCTTTGGTTAATGCACCCACTGTGTTTACAGATGGGTCAAAAACTAAAAGTGCATATTGGACAACTAAAAGGTATTGGGTTCAAAATACAGATTTTAATTCAGTCCAACAAAATGAATTATTTGCCATCGCCCAAGTATTAAAAGATTTTCCCTCGGCTGTGAATATTCTTGCTGATTCAGCATATGCCGTTGGGGTCGTTAAAAATGTATATACTGCCGTGGTATGTTCTAATAAGTCCAACCTACTTAGTTTATTTTTACTCTTACAAACTTTGTTAAGAAATCGTAATACTCGTATTTATGTAACTCATATTCGCTCTCATACTAATCTTCCTGGTTCCTTGGCTTATGGCAATGCTCAAGTAGACGCTTTGGTGTCATTTGCATCTGCAGACGAGGAACATAATTTATTGCATACCAATGCTGGTAGATTACATGTTCAATATAAAATTCCTTATCGTCAAGCAAAACAAATTATAAAACAGTGTCCTATTTGCAGACCTTTACACTTACGTGCTGTAAAAGCTGGGGTTAATCCTCGAGGAACTTATGCCAACGAACTTTGGCAAATGGATGTTACTCATGTGGCACAATTTGGTCGATTATCTTATGTACATGTTGTAATAGATACTTATTCTCAATTTATATGGGCCACAGCACAAATGGGTGAAACTACACAACATGTTATTATTCATTTATTAGAAACGTTTGCTGTGATGGGTTTACCTTCCAGTATCAAGACAGATAATGGGCCAGCATATAAAAGTAAAAAATTTCAAGCTTTTTGCTTGCAATATGGTATAATGCATAAAACAGGCATTGAATATAATCCCCAAGGACAGGCCATTGTGGAGCGTGCACACAATACTTTAAAATTGCAAATTAAAAAATTAAAAAGGAGGAAAACAGATCATATATTATCATTTACTCAATCTAATGCACGTTCCATTTTGTCACAAGTATTGTTTACATTGAATTTCTTGAACCTTCCGCAGGGAGATATTCTCTCGAGAGCAGAAAAACAGTTCATAGAGGGAGAGACGGCTCCTCTTCCCTTGAATGAACATATATGGTTTAAGCCCGCTGCGGATGCAGAATGGCAGCCAGGATTGTTGCTTTATAGGGGGAAAGGTTATGCTTATGTTTCCACAGAAAATGGACAAACCTGCTCCTGGCTCCCAGCAAGGTGGATCCGGTCGCGGATCAATCCGGACGGCTGTCAGGCGACGCATGGAAGCCCCGAGAGTGCACGAATCGATGTTACAAGCTGATGAATCTCTCCTGCAAGCTATGGCTCACTTACATTTGGATAGGCGTCATCACTGGCGGCCTCCGCCTCTTGCTTTACCCACTTGGGGGCATATTAAAAAGCTTGCTGGGGAGGGACAAAAAATTTTGAAGGAAACAAGAAAGCCTTGTACACCTGAGCATTTGTTTTTGGCCATGTGCGCTTTGCTTACTATGTCACCCCCTCCTATTGAGGCGACTAATGTAAGTTATTGGGCTTATATACCTAACCCACCTATGATGGAACCTGCACCTTGGGGAAGTGCAGATATTCCCATTTATACCTCCCCGATGATACTTTCGCCTCCTTGGAAGAATCTGACTTATCTTAATCAGGATGACGGTACCTTTACCATATCTAATTTTGATAGGAAATTTTAGTTTTAATGATGGAATTAGCTGTATTAAATGTCGATTGTATTCTTGTATTAATAGTTCTATAGAATTTAAACCAGGATATTCTCTTATGATTTTGCAACAACGCTCTCATATTTGGCTTCCGGTAAATTTAGAACGTCTATGGGCTCAAAATCCAGTGGATGCTCTGGTATTGGAATTTTTCAGGAAAGTTTTAAAACGAACTAAACGATTGATTGGTATTGTTGTAGCAGTCATTCTAAGTTTAATTACGGTAACCACATTAGCCACTGTTTCTGGAATTGCGTTACATACATCTTTGCAAACTAAACATTTTGTAGAAAATTGGCACCGTGATTCACGGGATCTTTGGCTTTCCCAAACTATGATTGATACTCGTTTGCAAACGCAGATAGATGTTCTTAGACAAACTGTTAGTTGGTTGGGAAAGAAGGTTTTAACAATTGAAAGGCAAATTTGGTTGCGTTGTGATTGGAATTCCACATCCTTTTGTATTACTAATTTAAGATATAATGAATCTCAACATGATTGGAGTATTATCCAGAAATATTTAGAGGGCAATTCCTCGGCGACAGATATGATTAATAATTTGCATACTAATATTTAGGAGATATTTGGAAAACCCTTTGAGAATGAGGATGCTGCCATATTGGCTCAGTCATTTTTGAAGCAATTTGAAGGACTAGATCCGAAGGGAATTATTCAGAGTTTAGGGCATACCGCTGGAGGAATCGGAATTTCATTAATTTTTGTTATATGCTGTTTTCTGTGCATGTATGTATGTTTTGTTCGACCTTCCCGAAAATCTATTGCCACTCTCTGGTGGGCGTTACTTTTTAAACAAAGGAAAAAAGAAGGAATTGAGGCCAACACAGGCATGTGAGCCCTCTGTGGCCGTGATTTTTTGTGTGCTGTGGCGCACGCAGGGTAAGGTCGGGAACGCCCAGGTCTGAGAGGGGGAAAAGTCTCCCTCGCCTTGTTGTGTGCCTATGCCTCAGGCATCCGGTCAGCTGAGAAATGGCTCCTGATGTTTCTAATAAATTGTTCCTTGTGACGCTCACCAGAGAGAATGGCTCCGTGTGCGGGAGTGTAATGATCAGATAACATCCTGCTTCAAATGTATATGCGGGGTGTTGTCTGATCCCAGCATTCCTGCATAGGATTTGATTCTATCTCTATGTAGTTTCGGGGAATGGGTCATGAAGTACCTTTGCACAAAAGCTGATCAGAGAATGAGATTTACTTAAGATATGTAATTATTCCGGTGCAACCGGAGTTGATTTGTTTTTGTCCTCTCTTGCGTAAAGAAGTATCGGGATATCTTAATGCTTACATTGTCAATCAGTAACAATATATTTTGATTGTAAAGAGTATATAAGATGTCAAGAAATAAACGGCAGTATGCAGTTGCAAGTGCTGCCTTTGCTCTGCATCCCCTGTGTCCTGGTGATTTCGCGACCCTTACCCAGGGACCCCAACGCACTAGACGTTGACAA
>NW_022591360.1:0-6920 GCF_004348235.1 Phoca vitulina
GTGTTCATGGCGATTTTGTTTGGGGGACGCATTGGGTTGCTTTGACACCAGGAACCTCTGACATACCCTGTGCATGGGACGCCACCTGGGAGTCAGGGTGGGTGGGGGATTTTCTAGGTAATAGACCTTCTCTTTTCTTCAGTTCCCAAGGACTGTCCCTTGGGGTGCCTTTTAACCCACTGGAAACAATTCAGATTGCAAACCTTAGGAAAGGACTGAGCTCCTGTAACCCTGCATGGCCTCAGTGGGATCCATCGGTTAGTTCGCCTCTGCAGGAAATAGGGCAAATGGACCTAAGGTACCTTCATTGCTCTACACCAGGACCCTGACCTAAGGACCGCTTGCAGAATGTGTTTGCCTGAATGTGTCGGCTAGTAAAGCACCACACCCCGCCCCGACATATTGGATGATAATTACCTACATAGGCCTCCTCCAAATAAACCTATGTTGCTTGAGGAAACACAGGCCCTCCCTAGCAAAGGGGACTCTGACTCTCTCTCTCACTGTTTCTCCTCCTAATAGATGTGGGGGCTTCTCCCTCACTCATTTCCCCAGTTAATGGCTATAATTGGAGCCAACTGTGGCTAGGCTACCTCAGGATGGGGACTTTAAGGCATATTCCCAAGCAGCTGCTGAAACTCCCTTTGTTTCGAGGAAATTCCCTTTCTCCGGCCCAACATGGACTGCCTAACCCCCTTGTTTGCGGGAAAACATGGCGTCGGCTCCTCTGGGGAAAATTGGCTTCTAGACCATCCTCGGTGCCTCAGGCACCATGGCTCCTTCTCCCCTCTCTGTCATGGAGCAAGAGGAGCACCCCGTGGACCTAACACCAACCACGCCAGATTTCCCCACCAGTGTCTCAGGTAAAAATTGACAATGGGGAGGATCCAGGTGGAACATAATTCGACATTTAAACTAAGTTAAGTTTGTTGGCTTAAGATAGACATGTCTTTATTTTTTTAAAGATTTTGCTTATATATTTGAGAGAGAGAGAGAGAATGGCCGAGAGAGCGAGAGAGAGAGAGAGAGAGAAGGAGCAGGGGGAGGGGCAGAGGGAGAAGCAGACCCTTAACCAACTGAGCCACACAGGCACCCCTGGACACTAAGGTTTCTAAGAGTGAAAAAAATTCTACTGGCTAATTAAGACTGATGGAAATAAGAAAAGCAGCTCTGTATGTGTAAGAAAGATATAAGGAATGGAAATGCATTTTTGTTGAAGGTAAAAGAAGGTAATTTTGTCATAAATGAGCCTGGTTGTTTGCAGAGAAATGGCCTGGGACAAAATCTGGATGCAATGGGGAGTTGTACAAGGTTTGTGATGGGAAAACGTTGGAAAGGAATTTTAGGTGTGGTCAGGACGGACTAAGATTGAAATGAGTGGATTTTAAAGTACACTGGTATAATATTGGAAGTCTGCTTTCTCTCTGTTCAAAAAGACAAGTTTTCTTGAATTGTTGGTGTGCTCTTGATAAGAAAATGTAAACAGTTGTTTTCTCTTTGCCTGCCCAGAAACACCAGTTTCTATGTTTTGCCTTTATCAGGTCTTTCACATCCCTCATCCTATTTATTAGGTATGTGCTTTAAAACTTCCTAAGGTTTGGGAGGCCTGGGTGGCGCAGTCGGTTAAGCTCTGCCTTGGGCTCAGGTCATGATCCCAGGGTCCTGGGATGGAGCCCCACATCGGGCTCCCTGCTCAGCAGGGGCGCCTGCTTCTCCCTCTGCCTGCCGCTCCCCCTGCTTGTGCTCTCTCTGACAAATAAATAAATAAAACCTTTAAAAAAACAAACAAACAAACTTTCTAAGGTTTTAACAGACTTCCCCAAGATTTAAATCATGAACAAAGTCTCGTTGACTAATTAAGCTTGTGTGTTTGGTATGTTACGTCCTGGTATAAGGTCATCATCACTGGACATTCTGGCTATTGAAGTGTTACGTGTCACAGAAATAACTGGTTTCCTTGTCAATTGCATCATAATGAATTCTCCTATCAGATCATTAACAATGTCCATTTCTGAGTTTTTGTCACTTATAATTGTTCTTATTCTCTTGCAAAATGAGGTTCATCTTCAAGGAGGTTCATAAAAAGGACTTGTAGGACAAATACAGGTATTCAGTATCTTTAAGATCAAAACTGAAATGGCTAACAATCTCCAGAACTAACTAAAAAGCTGCATTCAAACTGAACAAGAATAGTAACATGGGACTAAGTGAACTAAAAAGATGATTATAGTTTTGTGACTCTTGTTTGAAACATTGCTGGTTCTCTAATGTTTGCTGTTCCAGATTAAGGAAACTTTTTCTTAAGGTATCTGTTACAGAAAGGTGACAAAGTATTCATTTGTGAACAAATTGAAGCATTTAACTTCATAGTCATTTGCCTAAGTTCAATAAGAATCTGTTCTCCCTGTAATAGGACGCCATTGGAAACACTGGTGATTTTACCAAGGCTTTGACTGGAATGTCCTATTTGAGAGAGACGTGCATAGACTCAGATCTGACCAAACAGCTTTAAGGAACTAAGGTTGACTTCATGAAACCTGGAGCCATAAAGCCCCTTGGAACTTTGACGTGACACCTTGCTTACAGAGTTCCCAGCAGCCTCACCAGGTGAGTAAAGAACGTCACTTCCTGGCAGGTGCAGGAACCTCCAGATACTCTGGGGACCTCAGCAAGAGGAATCCACCCACATCTACAGGTATCTCAGGCATGTCTGAGGGCAAGCCCTTGGCTTGGCTTCTGGCCTGGAGAGACGACTCAAAGTTCAACCTAGAGATTCCTTAGAAAAAGACACCTGCCTTCCAGGAAGGCAGATTCTGAAAGATCTACACGATCAATCATTATTCTTGCTGAGCTTATGTAAATAATTAGGCCAAGTTTGTTAAAACTGGACTTGTCTTTCAAATAAATTAGTCCTGATTTGGCTATCTCCGATTAAAAATGAGGGTTGTTTTAGAGAGAAAAATTATGTTTCAATCACACACCCCTGTGGAAGTTAAATTCTAGATCTGATTGTCTTTAAAGTTGGTTGTTTACCTAAGCCAGACAACTTGAGGCAAACTTGAGAGAAATTGCCACAATAGCTCATGTATAGAGACAGTCTCCTTGCTTGTTATTCTGTGGGGATAATAACAGGACCCCATGGACATATGATGATTTGAACAATTGGGAAATGGGATAGATTCCCCAACGATTGTATAAGTCCACTGGCACCTCGATCAAGTCTGTGTGGCTGGGATGAAGAAATTGTCAAAAATTGACGAAAAGCCAGAGCATACCCCACTCGGTAGGGGCTTGTGGAGATAATGGATGACCCCACTTTCCTTATGATGGGACTGGATGATGCACTTGGGGATGCCCTTATTTCTTGGCAAGTCTTCTCCCACTTGCCAGTGATTCCTTGTAATTGGGATATTGTTAACGCTGGACCTCAAACAGAGGTCTTCTTGGTGGTATATCCCTTAGTCCTATTTATCCTAGAAGCCACCTCTATTGAGGTAGAATTGCAAACAAAGGCTTTAGCCAAGCATACAACAGTCCTCCTGGTAAGAGCCTCAAAGTTCACTATGGGACAATCCGTGACTGTGATGACCTCACATCAGGTCCAGAGTGTCTTAGAGACCAAAAGCCACCAATAGATGATGGGAGGCTGACTTATTAAATACCAGCTTCTGCTTAGAGATGTGCCTGAAATAATACTTGAAACCTGTCAGACTTTAAACCCAGCTACCCTTGTGCCTGGACCTGACCATCGTACGTCGATAGAGCATAACCCTTCCGAGGTTATTGATTGATTTCGTTTATGCGAGTCAACCAGATTTAAAAGATGCCCCTATTGAAAATACAGATGACAGTTGGTTTACTGATGGCAATAGTTTCATGAAAAAAGGGAGTAAGAAAAGCTGGGTCTGCCATAGGGCTCACTTGTGCTTGGCAATTGCCAAAGCCTTAAAAAAATTAATATTTATACCGACCCAAATGTTTCCTTTCCTAGTCCTACGTGCTCATGGCGCAATTTGGAAGAAAAGGGGATTATTATCAAGCCATAACTCCCCAATCAAATATGGGCCTGGAATTATTACTCTGCTTAAGGCTACACACCTACCTAAGGAGGTAGCTGTAATTCACCTCAAAGGACATCAGAGGATAGGACCTTGGAGTCTAGGAAAACCCCAAAGACCCCACAATTCGGTAGACCGTGCAGCCAAGCAGGCAGCACAAAGTGAACAAGTACTAAATCTTTTACCATCTTAACTTGAACAAAGTCCATAAGTCCGGTCTATTCATTCCAAGAAACGCACAGGACTGGCTTGTTAATGAGGAGGCAAAAACCTTTATACCCAAAAATAACCAATGGAAGGTAATACAGGGTTTTCCCCAGGCTACTGATTTGGGTAAAAGGCCACAGAGGTGGCAAAACTTTGCTAAGAGAAATTGCCCCTCGATTTGGACTCCCTTGGTCCCTACAAAGTGACAACGGACCGTCTTTTATTACACAAATTCAAAAGATGGCCCTCCAAAATGGAATAGCCCTTGCCATCTTGACTGCAGTTAAAGGGGCCCAGAATTACATGACTATCTTCTAACGGGACCCAGTGGCTCTGCGGCTCTAACTTGTGTCCCTGGCTTCCCCCAGGCTGGATAGCCGCTGTACTCTGGGTTTTGCCTGGATGCCTAGACGAATTATTAAAACCATTACCAACCCAGCCAGCCTTCCAAATTTAAAACAATGGTGGACATGTTCTGTGTCTCATTGGTATAACCACCTAACATCCATTTTTGTTCCCTCTTTGGGACTGGAGGATGTTGTTTTTGGCACATGGAAGCTCTTAAGAAGTACACGGTCAAGGCCCCAAGTGATACTCTGCCGAAGAGACTGGCGGTAGATGTTTTAACTGCTGCACAAGGTGGAACGTTTGCTATCACAAAAACAGAACATTATGCATATGTTCCAGATGACCGCAAACGATTTCTGGGTTTCTGACATGAATACTCAAATTGGCACTTTAAACGATCCCTCTCTTTCCTTTCATGATTGGTTAAACTTCTGGACTGGAAGAGGGTTTTTGGCAACTATCAAAGGACTCTCACTTGGGCTTCTTTTTCATTTTGTTACACTAATCATGGTTTGCTGTTTTCTCCCATGTCTCTTCACCTGGTGCCGAGACTCCTTCGCTGCCATAACTTCAAGCCAACAGATGATCCTTTCCACTCGGGAAGATCCACACATGCAGTCTCCCTTGGACTCAGCTGCTCTGCCTTTTATAACTCCCACATCTGTGTAAGCCCCAGCTGACCAATGTTGACCCATAGGTAGGGACATCTCTACACCCCTGTTCAACAGGAAGAAGTTACAGAAGATGAGACCTTCCACCCAAGATTTAAGGGTCAAAATTGTTCAGGGGTGAATGATGTGGGAAACAAAAGCAGAAGAAAAATTACTACATTTCCTTACTACCTACATCCACTGACAAGTCCTTGAGACAGGCAGAGAGACCTTCCTCTAGGGACTCGGAAGACAATCCTAGCCTGACAACACCCCGCCCAACCCCCCACCCCCAGGATCCTGTAAGTCTACTTTATTATATATTTTTTAAAGATTTTATTTATTCATCCGAGGCACAGAGGTACAGAGAGAGAGAGCACGAGCAGGGGGAGAGGCAGAGGGAGAAGCAGGCTCCCCGCTGAGCCAGGAGCCAGACGTGGGGCTCGATCCCAGGACCCTGGGATCATGACCCGAGCCGAAGGCAGATGCTTAACCATCTGAGCCACCCAGATCCCCTGTAAGTCTACTTTAACATACAAAAATTCCTTTAGAAATTTCCTTTATCTCTAACCGCCCCCCCAAGATACGTGTTGGCAATCACCCCCCCACCCAAGCATAATACCCACCGATATACATCCAAAGGGTCTCATGACTCAGGTTTTACTAGACGGTAATACATGACCTTTCCCCAACAATAGCTAGCCCCCTCAAGGTCCTCGAAACCTTGCTGCCAAAATTTCTTAGAGACTTACGCTCTCCTTAACCCCCTTCCAACCTGAAAGTCTATAATGGGCCACTCCTCATGAACCCAGTGCAGCTCTTTCTGCCCACGGGTCCTGTCCCCGTGCTTTAATAAAAGCATCTTTTTGCATCAAAGACCTCTCAAGAATTCTTTCTTTGTCATTGGCTTTGAACCCTAACGTCTTTCCTACGTCAGTAATTAGTTAAGATGTGCTCATACTGGAGTAGGGTGGGCTTTAACCCGATGTAACTGGCGTCCTGATGAGAACAGAAGAGGGAGAAAGGATGAGGTGAAGACACACACAGAACACCAGGTGATGAGCACGCGAGGCAGAGATTGGAGTAGCGAATCTACGAGACAAGGAATGCCAAGGCAGGCTTGCGGCAATGCTAGAAGTTGGGAGAAAGGCATGGAACAGATTCTCTCCTGGAACCCTTCAGTACGAGCACCGCCCTGCCCACATGTTGATCTGGAACTTCTAGCTTCTCCAATTGTAAGAGAATAAATTTCTGGGGCACCTGGTTGGCTCAGTTGGTTAAGCGTCTGCTTTCGGCTCAGGTCATGATCCCAGGGTCCTGGGATCGAGCCCTGTATCGGGCTCCCTGCTCAGCGGGGAGCCTGCTTCTCCCTCCCCTTCTGCTGTTCCCCCTGCTTGTGCTCTCTCTGTCAAATCAATCAATCAATCAATCAATCAATCTCAAATGAATAAATTAAAAATCTTAGGGAAAAACAAGTAAATTTCTGTGGATTAAGCCACATAGTCTGTTGTACTTTGTTACACTGGCCCTAGGAATCTAATACATTGTGTTTCCTAAATTTGAGGGTCCACGTCTTTCATTAATTTGCAAATTCTCAGCCTCCATATCTTCAATATTACCTCTCCTCTTTCCTCCTCCTCTCATTCTGGAACTTCAG
>NW_022591361.1:0-6919 GCF_004348235.1 Phoca vitulina
AATGTTGTGAAGATTTTCTCTATGTTTTCCTCTAAAAGTTATATGTAATTAGCTCTTATTATTATGTCTTGCTCTATCTTGAGTTAATTTTTGTTTTTGGTAGAAGATAAAGGTCCAGTTTCATTCTTTTGCATGTTGATATCCAGTTTTCTTAGCATCATGGTTGAGAAGGCTATGCTTTCCCCGGTGAATGGTCATGGTACCTCGTCAACAATCAATTGACACCATATATATAAAGATTTATTTCTGGACTCCTTTTCTTATTTCATTGGTCCATATATCTGTCCTTATGGCAGTATTACACTGTTTTGATTACTGCAGCTTTGTAGTAAGTTTTGAAATCAGGAAGTGTGAATCCTTACATTTTGTTCTTCTTTTCCAAGATTGGTTTGGTCATTCAGAGTCTTTTGAGATGCCACATGGTTTTATGATGTTTTTTCTGTTTTACAGAAGAAAAAAAACCCTAAAAGTTATTATGGATTACATTGAATTTGTAGAATATAGTGGGTATTATTGTAATCTTAACAAATATTAAGCCTTCCATTGGTGAACTTGGGATGTCTTTCCATTTATTTATGTCTTTGATTTCTTTCAACAATATTTTGTAGTTTTCAGTGTACAAGTCTTTTGTCCACTAAGTTAAATTTTATTTAAAGTATTTTATTCTTTTTGATGCTATTATAAATGGGATTGTTTTCTTAATTTCCTTTTAAATTTCTCATTGTTAATATATAGAAGCAAAACTAATTCTGCATGTTGACTTTGTATCCTGCAACTTTTCTGAATTTGTTTATTAGCTCTAAAAGTTTTTTTTTTTCCTTGCAAGTGCAGTCTTGGTGTTTATTAGCTATAAGTTCATATCATCTATGAAAATAAATAATTTACCCTTTCTTTCCAATTTGGATGCCTTTGATTCCCTTTTCTTGTTTAATGCTCTAGCTAGAACTTTCAATATATTTAATATAAGTGGCAAAACCAGCCATCCTTGTCTTGTTCATGAATTTAGAAAAATAAAAAACTTTCAATCTTCCATGAGTATATATAATGTTAGTTGTAGATTTTTTACAAATGTCTTTAATTATGTTAAGGAAGTAACCTTCTATTCCTAGATTATTGAGTGTTTTATTTTTTGTCATGAAAATGTGTTGAATTTTTTCCCAAATTATTTTTTCTGCATCAACTGAGATGATCATGGGTTTATTCTCTTCCCTTCCATTCTATTAATGTTGTGTATAACACTGACTTTTGCACATTGAACCATCCTTATAACCCAGGAATAAATCCCAGTGTATCATCAAGAATGATCCTTTAAGCATGTTGCTATTTTGGTTTGCTTTAGTATTTCGTTGAGGCATTTGCATCAATATTCATAATGGATATTGGTCTGTAGTTTTCTTTTCTTGGAATGCCTTGTCTGTCTTTTGTATCCTAATTAGGAGAACAGAGCTATTTATAATAGGATGATTGGTTAACAATGATCACTTGGATACTAAATCTCTTTTTCCACCCTATATAGCCAGGGAGTTTACCTCCTTTAGTCCATAAGGTTTGTCTTCTCTACAGAAATGGCACAGAGATCATCAGGCATAAGGTGATTGACTTGTGACCATACTAAATACTGGCATATTAGTTGAACATTTACAAACAACGATGAAAATTTCTTTTTTTTATTTTAATTTTTAAATTTTTAGAATTATTTTTAATTTAAAATCAATTAATTAACATATAGTGTACTAACAGTTTCAGAGGTAGAGTTTAGTGATTCATCAGTTGCATATAACACCCAGGGCTCATTACATCACATGCCCTCCTTAATGCGCATCACCCAGTTACCCCATCCCCCCACCCCCCCCCCTCCAACCACCCTGTTTGTTTCCTATAGTTAAGAGTCTCTTAGGGGTTGTCTTCTCTGATTTTGTCTTATCTTATTTTTCCCTCCCTTTCCTATGTTCATCTGTTTTTTTTTTTCTTAAATTCCACATAAGATGAGTAAAATCATATAATTGTCTTTCTCTGACTGACTTATCTCACTTAGCATAATACCCTCTAGTTCCATCCATGTCATTGCAAATGGTAAGATTTCATTCTTCTTGATGGCTGAGTAATATTCCATTGTGTATATATATGCCACTTCTTTATCCATTCATCTATTGATGAACTTCTGGGCTCTTTCCATATTTTGGCTATTGTGGAAATTGCTGCTAGAAACATTGGAGTGCATGTGTCCCTTCGAATTACTATGTTTGTATCCTTTGGATAAATACCTAGTAGTGCAATTGCTGGGTCGTAGGGTAGCTCTATTTTTAACTTTTTGAGGAAACTCATACTGATTTCCAGAGTGGATGTACCAGTTTGCATTCCCACCAACAGTGCAAGAGGTTCCCTTTTTCTGCATCCTCACCAATATCTATTGTTTTTTGTGCTGTTATTTTAGCCATTTGGATAGGTGTGAGGTATTATCTCATCATGGTTTTACTTTCTATTTCCCTGATGATGAGCATCTTTTCATATGTCTGTTAGCCATCTGAGTGTCTTCTTTGGAAAAATGTCTATTCTTGTCTTCTGTCCATTTCTTAACTGGATTGTGTGTGTGTGTGTGTGTGTGTGTGTGTGTGTGTGTGTGTGGTGTTGAGTTTGATAAATTCTTTATGTTTTGCATATGAACCCTTTATCAGATATGTCATTTGCAAATATCTTTTCTCATTCTGTAGGCCCCCTTTTAGTTTTGTTAACTGTTTCCTTCACTGTGCAAAAGCTTTCTATCTTGAGGAAGTCCCAATAGTTCATTTTTGCTTTTGTTTCCCTTGCCTCCAGAGGCATGTCTCATAAGAATTTGCTCAGGTCAAAGTCGAAGTGGTTGATGCCTGTGTTTTTCTCTAGGATTTTGATGATTTCCTGTCTCATATTTAGGACTTTTGAATTTTGAAATTTTGAATTTATTTTTGTGTATGGTGTAAGAAGGTGGTTCAGTTTCATTCTTCTGCATGCTGCTATGGAGTTTTCACAACAACATTTGTTGAAGAGGCTGTCTTTTTCCCATTGGATATTCTTTCTGCTTTTGTTGAAGATTAATTGAACATATACTTGTGGCTCCATTTCTAGGTTTTCTATTCAGTTCCATTGATCTATGTGTCTGTTTTTATGACAGTACCATACTGCCTTGATGATTACTGCTTTGTAATATAGAGCGAAGTCCGGAATTGTGATTCCACCAGCTTTATAAATGTGGTATATCTTGTTGATTGATTTATGAATATTGAACCCCCTGTGCAGCCCAGGAATAAATTTTACTTGATCGTGGTGAATAATTCTTTTCCAAATTGCTAGCATCTTGTTGAAAATTTTTGCATCCATGTTCATCAAGGATATGGGCCTATAATTCTCCTTTTCAGTGGGGTCTTTGTCTGGTTTTGGAATAAAGGTATTGCTGGGCTCATAGAATGAGTTTAGAAGATTCCTTCCATTTCTATTTTTTGGAACAGTTTGAGAAAAGAGATATTAACTGTTCTTTAAATGTCTCACAAAATTCCCCTGGGAAGCCATCTGGCCCTGAACTTTTGTTTTTTGGGAGATTTTTGATTATTGATTCAATTTCTTTGCTGGTTATAGGTCTGTTCAAATTCTCTTATTTCTTCCTGTTTCAGCTTTGGTAGTTTGTATGTTTCTAGGCATCTGTCCATTTCTTCCAGATTGTTCAGTTTATTGACATAAAATTTTTCAGAATATTCTGATAATTATTTGTATTTCTGAGGTGTTGGCTGTGATGTCTCCTCTCTCATTCATGATTTTATTTATTTGGGTCCATTCTCTTTTTGTTAAATTTGTCTGGGGATTTATCAATTTTACTAATTCTTTCATAAAATCAGCTCTTAGTTTCAGTTATCTGTTCTACTATTCTTTTTGTTTCTATATCATTTATTTTTGCTCTAATCATTATTATTTCCCTTCTTCTGCTGGCTTTAGGTTTTATTTGCTATTGCTTTTCCAGCTCCTTTTGGTATAAGATTAGGTTGTGTATTTGAGACCTTTCTTGCTTCTTGAGGTAGGCCTGCATTGCATATACTTCCCTCTTAGAACAGCCTTTGCTGTATCCCAAAATTTTGGGACTATCTTTTTTTTATTATTTTTGTTTCCATATATTTTTAAATTTCTTCTTTGATTTCCTGTTGACCCATTTATTGTTTAGTGACATGTTGTTTAACCTCCATGTATTTGTGGTCATTCCAAGTTTTTTCTTGTGGTTGACTTCAAGTTTCATAGCATTGTGGTCTGAAAATATGCATGGTATGATCTCAATCTTTTTGTACTTGTTGAGGGCTGATTTGTGACCCAGTATGTGATCTATTCGGAGAATGTTCCATGTGCACTCGAAAAGAACGTGTATTCTGCTGTTTTAGGATGAAATGTTCTGAATATACCCCTTCAGTCCATCTGGTCCAGTGTGTCATTCAAAGCCACTCTTTCCTTGTTGATTTTCTCCTGAGATAATCTGTCCATTGTTGTAAGTAGGGTGTTAAAGTTTCCTACTATTATTGTATTATTATCATCGTGTTTCTTTGTTTGTTATTAATCCATTTATATATTTGGGTGCTTCCCATTTGGGGGCATAAAAATTTATAACTGTTACGTCTTCTAGATTGATAGACCCCTTCTTCATCTCATGTTACAGTCTTTGGTTTAAAATCCAGTTTGTCTGATATAAGTATGGCTACTCCAATTTTCTTTTAACATCCATTAGAATGACTGATGGTTCTCAGTCCCCTCACTTTCAATCAGCAGGTGTCTTTTGGTCTAAAACAAGTTTCTTGTAGGCAGCATATAGATAGGTCTTTTGTGTATGTGTGTGTGTTTATCCATTATGATGCCCTATGCCTTTTGATTGGAGCATTTGGTCTATTTACATTTGGACTGATTACTGATAGATATTAATCTAGTGCCATTGTGTTACCTCTAAAGTTGGTGTTTTTGGTGATTTTCTCTGTTCCTTTCTAGTTTTTTTTGCTTTTTTTTTTTTTTTTTTTTTCCACTCAGAGTCCCCTTCAATATCTCTTGCAAGGCTGCTTAGTGGTCAAGATCTCCTTTAGTTTTTGCTTGTCTGGGAAACTCTTTATCTCTCCTTCTATTCTGAATGACAGCCTTGCTGGATAAAGAATTCTTGGTTGCATATTTTTCCCATTCAGCACTTTGAATATATCATTCTACTTTCTTCTGACCTGTCAAGTTTCTGTGGACAGATCTGTTGCAAATGTAATTTATCTTGCTTTGTAGCTTAGGGGCTTTTTTCTCCTTGCTTCTTTCAGGATTATTTTCTTGTGTGTCTGTAAATTTGACTATGTGTCTTGGTGTAGGCCAGCATTTGTTGAATATGATGGGAGTTCTCTGTACCTTTTGGGTTTTGATGTATATTTCCTTCCCCAGATTAGAGAAGTTTTCAACTATAATCTGCTCAAATTAAAATTCTGTCCCTTTTCCCACTCTTCTTCTTCTGGGACACCTATGATATGACTATTATTATGTGTTAAGGAGTCACTGAGGTTCTTAAGTATACATTCATGATACAATAATTTCTTTCCCTCTTCTTTTCAGCCTCGTTATTTTCCATATTTTGATCTTCTGTATCACTAATTCATTCCCCAGTTTCATCCTTCCTTGTTGTTGTTTCATCCAGTCAGTTTTACATCTCAGTTGTAGCATTTTTTATTTTGGCCTAACTAGTTTTTAGTTATTTTATCTCCACAGTAAGGGATCCTTTAGTTTCTTCTATGCTTTTCAAATCCAGCTAGTATCCTTATGATTGTTGTTTTAAGTTCTGGTTCAGGCATCGTACTTATATTGATTTTGATTCTATCTCTGGCCATGACTTCTTCCTATTCTTTCTTTTGACATGAATTCCTCCATCTTGTCATTTTGTCCAAGTCACTGTTTTGTGTGTGTGTGTGTGTGTGTGTGTGCATGTGTGTGTGTGTGTGTGATTGTTAGGAAAGTCTGTTATATTCCTACTCCTGAGAGTAATGGTTATATTAAGAGGTGCTATACTGTCTTGAGCCTGGTGCTTCTGGAGGTGTTTCAGAATGTGCACTCTGCTATTGTATTTTGGCTGCTGTTTCCCTCAGGTCAGTCTGCTGCAGAGTTTCTCCTTGCCTACTATGGGGGTTGTTTGAAACTTCTCCTCTGTGTGGCAAGTTTTAACTAGGTATTTTTGGTCTGCTTGTTAAAAGAAGCTACATTCTTTTCCCCCTACAGCTGAAGCATTGCAGCAGTCTATGATCAGTAGACTTGGTGCATGTGCCGGGTTTGTGTTGGTCTTCTGAGGGAGGGGCCTGCTGTGCTAATTCTTAGGTAGCCTTGCCCTAGGAGAGATGCACCTAAAGGGTGTAGGGGGGTGGGGCTTGGTGTAAGCAGCCCCAGCCTTCACTGGGGATGCTGTGTTGCTCACTGAAGTTGTTCAGTGCTGATGGGCCAGGAAGAAATGGCATCACCACTGTCTCTTGTCCCCATAGCAGGGACTTCACACCTGCCACTCTTCAGGAAGCCCTCACCAAAGAGCAGACCATCTCCCCTCTTGTGTCACTAGCTTCCTTCAGATCCCTGCCTTCACCCTGTCTGTGTCCAAGCTGTCTGCCTATTGGGCTGCACAGTACTCCTCTGCTTTATCTCAGTAGTGCACCTGGGTTTCACAACTCCAAATTTTAGGGACCTGGTGCAACACGGACCTGCAATGATCCTCTGGGGGAGGATCTTGCTGCAATGTGGCAGGTGATGGTTTGTCCCAGAAAGGCAGTCTAGTGAGTATGCAGTTGTTCAGAGTTTATGGTAAAACATAGCAGAAAGCTGACACAACGGTTTGCTGCCCACAGCTGGCATCTCTGTTCTTTTTTTTTTATTGTTATGTTAATCCCCATACATTACATCATTAGTT
>NW_022591362.1:0-6906 GCF_004348235.1 Phoca vitulina
AATGAACGCCTTTGGTGACCTGGTGAGGGTGGCATGGATTGCTGAACTTTTGTGCTTCCTCTAAGTACTTTTTCAAAAAAATCTGCTGCTTGTCAACATTCTATTTCCTTTTCCTTCAAGACCAGTGAAGAATTCAAACAGGTGTTAAATGACCTTAAAATTCAGAAGCATGAAGAAGGGAACGTGTTCCAAGCACCTCCCTTTGCTGAGACCCCCTCCTCTGTGGACTGGAGAGAGAAAGGCTACGTAACCCCTGTGAAGAATCAGGTGAGACGGTATTCAGCAGGTCCCTCTCCAAGAGTAAAGCCAAAAGGAACCAGTGTCCTTGCTATGGAAGTTGAGGGACCGTATACAGTTTGTTACGTTTTGAAAGAGATTTCAGATCTAAGGGCTGTTGTCAAAGTCTTGCTATTAATTTTGTAGACTAAAAGCTTTTTCATTTTGTTTTCAGGGTCAGTGTCAATCTTGTTGGGCTTTTAGTGCAACTGGTGCTCTTGAAGGACAGATGTTCCGGAAAACTGGCAAACTCGTGTCACTGAGTGAGCAGAACCTGCTGGACTGCTCTCGGTCTCAGGGCAACGAGGGCTGCAGTGGTGGCCTGATGGATTCTGCCTTCCAGTATGTGAAGGACAACGGAGGCCTGGACTCGGAGGAATCCTATCCGTATCTTGCAAGGGTAAGTGGAGTTCCTCATCTTCTATCAAAGTTGAGCATATTCAGTAAAAACAGAGACTACGTTTAGAATACTCATTTTAGATTGTAGGCTCTGTATCTGCAAATGGTCAGAACTGTCATTAAAATGTATTAGCCTGGCACAGTTCTCTGCCTAGAGGGTTACCATATAGCTGTTCCTACTTCTAGGTCACACAGCAACACAAATACCATTTTATATATAGCACAGATCTCCAGAGTGAAAAATCTATGAACAAGTGGACCAAAACTGTGTCTCATTGAATAGATATTTGCTAATTTCCCAATTTCAAAACAATCAATCACAATTTGCATCTTGAGATGCTTTATAACAAACTTGACTTGGGAATCACTCAGCTGCAAACTCTCTTGAGCTCATGTTCCCCAGGAAGTGGATGGTAATAATCAAGTCCCTTCCCCTTTCCCTTTGAAAGAGTGAATCCTGCAAATACAGGCCTGAGAAATCTGCTGCCAATGTGACCACCTTCTGGCACGTCTTAAACAAGGAGGATGGTCTTATGACCACAGTGGCAAATGTGGGGCCGGTCTCTGCTGCTGTAGATTCAAGCCCGGATTCCTTCCAGTTCTATAAAAAAGGTAAGCGTTGGTCTACATAGAAAATTGGGCAGAAAAAATGGGTAACCAGCCTGACATACAGCAAGATTGACTCTAACTATGTGGAAATCAGGAGAGTGTGGATTTAGCATAGTGGCTCATTTGGTATGTTAATCCTTGTTCCTATTGTCACCATTTGACATGACTTGACCCATATCCCCATGATTTTAAGCACTTCATAAATATATTTAAATGACTACATAACTTGACTGGTATAGCTTACTTTACTTTGTTCCAACTGTTGGACCTTGAAAATTTCCAAGGAATTTTACTACTGAAATCAACATTGGAAAGAAACCCTTGGCTCAAGTAATTTTGTGTTCTCTGCTGCTTCCTTAGGCTGACATCACATGGTAGAATGACCAAGTTTCAACAAGTGGTCTTTTATGCCCCTTCACTGTTCTTTACAAAAGAGGTGGTGACAGTGCGTATTTCTGCTAATATTAGATGATGTCTGAAATCCCTAACCCACCTAAACAAAAAGATCTGATTTCTAAATCTTATCTGGATTTAAATCACAACTGAATTTTGAGCTGCCTCCTTTACTGTGGTTACTAGGTTATTGTCACATGTTATCATGTCACTTGGATGTTCCACCTCAGCATTGAATTTTACTTTTCCAGGCATTTATCATGATCCAAATTGCAGCAGTGAAAGCCTGAATCATGGTGTTCTGGTGGTTGGCTATGGCTTTGAAGGAGCAGAATCGGATAACAAAAAATATTGGATTGTCAAGAACAGGTATAAAGAGTGAAAAAATATTTATCTTTGAAATTGAAAAGGGAGTCCTTTTTGGAATTAACGTTTAGCTGCAGATCCTCAAACCCTGAACATACTTCTAAAATCCCAAAAGTGTTTATCCCACTGAGGGGGAACAGAGACAATTCATGTGATGACATCAGCAGCTTGCTAGGTTCCTGCTGTAATTTCGCTACCATTGCATTTCTCAACTTGAAAATTTTCTTATTTCTGAAATACATCTGACCCCAAGAGTTTCCTTTTCCTGCCTCTCATTTTGCACTTCTGTGAAAGGTTTGGGGGTAGAATTGTGTGCTGGGTTAGAACTCAACCATGAATAAGAACGGCCTACCTGGATTCTTCCTGAATCTGTCTTGGCCTCTGGTGCACTCCTCAGTATCAGGTGTGATTGTTCGTGAAAAGAAATGTGTTGGATTGTTTGTAATAAATGGCAAACCCTGTCTCCTTCCAGCTGGGGTACAAACTGGGGCACGGAGGGCTACATGCTGTTGGCCAAGGACCGGGACAACCACTGTGGAATCGCCACCATGGCTAGTTTTCCTGTCGTGTGAGCTAAGGGCGTAAAGAAGACCTTGACTGGGGACAGAATGTCCAGAAAATGAATTTTATTTTAAAGCTGACCACACCTCATGGTGTGGGATAAAACACTTGAACCACTGAAGACCCAAGTTGTGATTTGATTGTGCGGCATTTTACACTGGGAATGTTACCACTTCGCTCATTACTGCTGTAAACACTTTTGTATGACTGACTTGTCTAATAACTTTTGGATTTTCATTTTTTAAAAAAATGTATGAAGTTTTACATTTTAAAAATAAAACAACTTCAAGGTAGAAGTGAGGTAAAATGTTAATACATTAACCTTTTATAGAGTCAAAATGTGACTGGGCTCTAGGGACATCCGTGGGTGTGCCAGGGGTCAACTGGGAGAATACTGGGTGACCCAAATGTTTTGAGTATAGATGACACCCAATGTTACATTAGTTTCAGGTGCACAAGACAGTAATCTGCCAACCCTACACAGTAAGCTATGCTCACCACAGGGGTAGCTCTTGTCTGTCAGTCTCACGGTACGAGTACAACGTGCTTACAGCACCATCGGTGATATTCCCTATGCTGTGCCTTTTATTCCTGTGACTTATTCTCCATAACTGGAAGCCTGTACCCCCCAGTCCCCTTCACCCCTAGTAAAAAGTAAAAAGACATCCTTAGCTACACAGATGGGACTTCAAAGCTCAGAAAGCTGGAAATAAACCTTGTGGCTTTTTTACTAATCTACAACCTCAGCCCAAGTTCCACTTAGAATTCCTGCGATTTAAAGCTCCCATACACCTGTTTTCTCTATCCTGTCAATTTCTCACGCATTATTGTCTTTGTCTAAAATGTATAAAAACTGCCCTCCCCACCGCCCCCCCCCCCAACTAACAACAACAACAAAAACCTGCCTGCCCTGGTCATTTCTTTGGGTCTCAAATTCCTCACGGGGCCTCCGTATCTATGTAATAAAACTTTGTAGGGTTTTTTCTACCATTAATCTGTCTCATGTCAATTAAATTCTTAAGCCAGTTGGAAGAATTTTGGAGGAAATAAGGAAATTTCTTCCTCCCTACAAAACCATTACATTTTTTGACTATAAAGAAGTTTATGAATTAAAAACAGCAAGAGGGGTGCCTGGGTGACAGTGGGTTAAGAGTCTGACTTCAGCTCAGGTCGTGATCTCAGGGCCTTGGGATGAGCCCAGAGTCAAGCTACCTGCTCAGCATGGAGTATACTTCTCCCTTCCCCCACCTGCCTCACCCCCCGCAGCCACCCCCCTCCCCCCCAGCTCATACTCTCTCTCTCTCAAATAAATAAATAAAATCTTTTAAAAGAAAACAACAGAAAGAATCACACCTCAGCATATGCAAGTAACTTTTATTTTAAAAAGCAAAACTTTCTGCAATCTTTTAAAACATGAAAATTCAAAAGTCATGAAGCAAGTGACTCACACAACACTGATCAGAGCAGGGAGTAAGGAAGTAGTGATGTCTCCAGTGTGAACAGTCACAGAATCAAATCATAAGTGGGATCTTCAGTGATTCAAGTGTTTTAGCCACACAGTAAGGTGTGGTCAGCTTTAAAATAAAATTCGTTTTCCGGACATTCTGTCCCCAGTCAAGGCCTTCTTTGCATCCTCAGCTCACACGACAGGAAAGCGGGCCATGGTGGCGATTCCACACTGGTCGTCCCGGTCCTTGGCCAACAGCATGTAGCCCTGCGTGCCCCGGTCCCTGCCCCAGCTGGAAGAAGACGGCGTTTGCCAATTACTACAAACAATCCAACACATTTCTCTTCATGAACAATCACACCTGATACTGAGCAATGCACCAGAGGCCAGCACAGATTCCGGAAGAATCCGGAGAGGCCGTTCCTGTTCATGCTTGCGTTCTAACCCAGCACAGAATACTTCTATCCCAGACCTTTCACAAAACTGCAACGTGAGCAGGAAAAGGAAACTCTTGGGGCCAGATGTGGTTTGGAAATTTTTTTAAAAAGTCCAATTTAGAAATGCAACGGTACCAAAACTATCACAGGACCCTAGCAAGCTTCAGATAGTATCTTACTGTGGTCACCACATGAATATGTCTGTGTTCCAACTAAGTGGGGTAAACACTGCTGGGATTTCAGAAGTGTGCTCAAGGGTTGGGCGACTTGTCTCCAAACACTGATTCCAAATCCTTTTTGATTTCCAAGATAAGTATTCTTGGCTTTTTATACCTATTCTTGACAATCCAGTATTTTTGGTTCTTGGGTTCTTCTCCTTGAGAGCCATAGCCAACCACCAGAGTACCGTGATCCAGGTCTTCACTGCTGCAGTTTGGATCATAATAAATGCCTGGAAAGTAAAATCCAATGTTGGGGTGAGGGTTCCCATGTGACATGTGATAGTAACCCAGCCTACCAACCACGGTAAGGGAGAAGTATCAAAATTTGATCGTGATATAAATCCAGATGAGATTTAAAAGTCAGGTGGTTTTGTTTAGCTAGACTAGCGGTTTAGGCCCTCATCTAATGCTAGCAGAAATACAAATTGTCACAATCTCTTTTGTAAACAGTAGTCAAGAGACATAAAAAACCACCTGCCACAACCTTATGATTCTCCTTAAAGGATGTGAGCCTAGGGAAACAGCAGAGAACACAAAATTACTTGGGCCAAGGGCTTCTTTCCAGTGTTAAGTTCAGTAGTAACATTCTTTAAAATTTTTCAAGGTCTAACAATTGGAAAAAAGTAAAGCAAGCTATACTAATCAAATTATGTAGCCATTTAAATATACTTATAATGTGTTTAAAATCATGGGAATTTGGGTCAAGTCATGGCAAGTGGAAAGAGCGGGCAGAAATATTACACGTACAGGATGAACAACTACGTTAAATCCACAACCCCCCCCCCAATTCTACGTTGAATTCTGCACACCGAAGTGTCACTCTTGCTGTATGTTAGTGTGGTTTTCCAATTTTCCTACCTGTATCTCTACATAGACAAATGCTTACCTTCTTTATAGACCTGGAAGGGATCCAGGCTTGCGGGGACAGCAGCAGAGACGGGCCCCACAGCTGCCCCCGCCACCAGAAGGGACGCCCCCTGCTGAGGGATGTTCACGAGGCCAGTGACGTTGGCAGCAGGATACTCGGGCGTGTATTCGCAGGATCCGTCCTTTCAAAGGGAAAGGGGAAGAGACTTGATGCTACCGTCCACCTCCTGGGGAACATGAGTTCAAGACAGCTCACAGGTAAGGGATTTCCAAGCCAATTTGTCGTAACGCATCCCAGGAGCTGAAATGCTGGTGGTTGTTTTGAAACTGAAAAACTACCTTGTGTGTATTCGATGAATTATTCTGGGTCTACGTGTCCTTAAGAATGTTTTCACTCGGGAGAAATCTGTAAGCTATACGGAACGCTGTGCATGTCTCCCTGTAGCATAGAAATAAAAACAGCCCCGTGGTAACCATCTAGGCAGAGGGCTGTGCCCGGCTAATATGGTTTAATGACGGTTCTGACAGTTTACAGCTGTAGAGTCCACCATTTAAAATGCGAATATTAAATATGGTATCCGTTTTCTTCAAAAGCATACAACTCTGAGAGCAGAGCTGAAATGATAACAGGTGAGGAGCTCCACTTACCTGTGCACGGTATGGATCGGATTCCTCTGAGTCCAGGCCTCCGTTGTTCCGAACATGCTGGAAGGCATAATCCATCAGGCCTCCACGGCAGCCCTCGTTGCCTTGAGACCAAGAGCAGCCCGGCAGGTTCTGCTCACTCAGTGACACGAGTTGGCCAGTTTTCTGGAACATCCGTCCTTCGAGGGCACCAGCTGCACTAAGAGCCCAACCAGAAGCGCACTGACCCTGAAACCAAATTATAAAGCTCTCAGGCTAAACAACAAATAGCAAGGCCTTGACAACAGCCCATGGATCTGAAAACTCTTGTAAAACATAGCAAGGCCATATTGTTCCCCATAGCAGGGAACCATAGCAGGGCTGCTACTTTCTTTTTGGCTTTACTCTTGGAGAGAACTGTGGTGAGTAGTCATCCTTCATACTCACAGGACTTACACGGGCTGTCTGTCTCCTGTCTACAGGTACAATGATTTCAGCAAAGAAGGGTATTTTAAACACTTTCCCATCCTTGTCCTTCTGGATTTTAAGGCCATGCATCATGTGCCTGAATTTTTCATTGGTCTTCAAGGAAAAGAAAGTAGAATGTTGACAAGGATGAGAATTCTTTGGCAAAGTACCAACGAGAGAAAGAATAAAAGGTTCAGCAATCCATGCCACCCTCACCAGGTCACCAAAGGCGTTCATT
>NW_022591363.1:0-6923 GCF_004348235.1 Phoca vitulina
GGGGGGAAGGGAAAGGGGGAAAGGGGAGGGGGAGGGGAAAGAGAGAGAGGGAGGGGGAGATGGGGAGGAAGGGGAGGGGGAGGGGGAAGGGAAAAGGGGGATGGGGAGGAGGAGGGGAAAGGAGAGAGAGGGAGGGGGAGATGGGGAGGAAGGGGGGAGGGGTGGAGGGGGAGGGTGAAGGGCAGGAGGGAGGAGGGAGAGAAGGGGGATAGAGGAGGAGGAGGGGGAGGGGGAGATGGGGAGGAAGGGGAGGGGGAGGGGTGGAGGGGAGGAGGGAGGAGGGGAAGGAAAGGGAGGGAGGATGGAGGGAAGGAGGAGGGAGGGGTGAGGGAAAGGGGGGACAGGAGGCAGGAGGGGAAGGGAGAGTGGGAGGGGGAGATGGGGAGGAAGGGGAGGGGAAGGGGTGGAGGGGGAGGAGGGAGGAGGGGAAGGAGAGGGAGGGAGGATGGAGGGAAGGAGAGAGGGAGAAGGAGGGGGAGAGGGAAGAAGGGGAGGAGAAGGGAGGGGGAGGAGGAGGGGGAGAGGGGAGGGAAAGCCAGGGATTTGCTTGCTGCACCTGGGATACTCTCCGACAGGTGAGACGGGGGTCCCTGAGTGATCCCAGGGTGAAATACAGCAAGCCCGAGAATGAGGAGGTAGGGTGGGTGGACCAGCCAGCAGGGGTGTCAGAGGGCCTCCCCCACACTCCCCCAGGGTCTAGCCCCGGGGTGTCTGTAAATGGGCTCAAGGCTCACCGCACCCAGACCTGTCTCCCCTGCAAGCTCTGTATTTTGACTCGTCTTTCCAGTGGCGGGAGGCACTGTGTGGTTTTCCAGGAGGACCCACAGGTGCTGAACCTCTTCCGTCGTCACCGTGGGGTGCCTGCCACTTTCCCTTGCTCCCGGCACCTCCCCCTCCCCAAGCCCACGGGTCCCCTGCCCCCACCCCCACCCTCCCAGGGCTCCCTCTGCATCCTGGAACTGCTCTGTGAATTTTGCAGAAAGGGCATGGAACAGAAGTGAACTTTCTAGAACTTGCCTGCCCCAATGCCTCCTTCCTGGTTTTTTTATGCCAGCTGGCCGGGCATGGACTTCTGGGTTGGAAAGGACCATCCGAACCTCAGGCCTGGGACACGCACTGCTGACTGCGTCCGATGTCCGTCCGATCCTGGGGATCCACCTGCCACAGGAATGCTCTGGATGGTGGAAAACAAAACTCACCCAGTGGGGCTTTAAGCAGACACACACTCCCTGTTTTAAATCAGACACACACAGCAGGAACAGAAGAGCCCTACAGGGTCCCTGGGGATCCCAGCCTTCTCTACTTCTGCTCCGTCATCCCTCATGGTGGCCTCTGTGCCCTTGCTCCCTGAGCTTCTGTTCCAGGCAGGAAGGGGTGGGAGGGCGGTGGTGCCCAGCAGATGGGCCTTCTCCTGGCAAGCAAGCTCTGTGTTCTTATTAGAGAAAGGTATTCATCACTACACCCCGTGGCCAAAACTGTCAGGGGGCCACCAGGCCTGGGAGACGGACCCCCATTTCTGGGGCTTTATCTTTCCAGTTTTGGTCAAAGAGGAGTTTTTATTCCCTCGCCATATTTTCACTTCCAACCGTTCGCTTCGGTTCTTGTTGTCTTCTTTCTGTAGATTCCATTCTTGCTGTGCGTAACTCCTTCACTTGTCTTTCTAAAGATCTCTTCCGGGCCCTGAATTATTTCTACTTCTTCCAGTGTCGTTTTCCAGTGCATCTTCCGAGAGGGATTCTGTGAACATTTTCACTTCTGTCTAAAGCCCCTGAGATTCGGGAAGCGGGGGAGCCTGCCCACACTGAGGGCAGGACAGAGGCGCTGGCTTGGAGGTGTCCTCCCCGCCCAGTTTGGAGAAGCGGATGGAAGCCCAAGAAGAAGAAGGGTGTGGCCTGGATTTTCAAAGAATCCTCGTGGCCTCCGCAGTAGTGAGACGCACACACAAGGTGGGGAGGGAATGTTCTTCACAGGACAGGGGCAGGAATTGGGAAATCCCCCTCACTCAGGGGTAACCGCTGTTGGAGCAGAGCATCCGTGCGTGCCGGGACCACTGGCCTCGGGGTGGCCGCTCCCCAGTCAGAGAAGAAGACACGCCTGCACAGCACACAGAAAAGGCAGTGACCACCTGCACCCAGGACCCACCTGGGCATACCCGGAGGGGCCAACAGGTGCATCCTTGACGCTGTCCCAGGTCAGGAAATGAGGGCCCCAAAGAGCTCGTTGGCAGTGTGGAATCGTCCTGTGGGTGAGTGCCTGTGTTATGGGGAGAACCGCGGGGTCCTGCCCAGGTGACACGCTGGGGTGGCCCTACCGTACCCTCAAGGGTTTGTTCGCAGATACGGATCTGGTTAAAGATGCAGAGCATTGGGGTTGGGAGGCCCTCTCTCCTCCTCCCCTTCTTCCTCCCTCCTCTGTCCTCCCCCTCTCTTCCCCCTCTCTCCCCTGCCCTCCTCCTCCCCATCTCTTCCCTTACCCTCTCTCTTCCCCTCCCCCTCCCCTCCTCTCCCTCCTCCTCCCCTCTCCACCTAGCTCTTCTGCCTTCCCCCCTCCCCTCCTCCCCCTCCTCCCCCTGCCCTCCTCCTCCCCCTTTCTTTCCCTACCCTCTCTCTTCCCCTCCCCCTCCCCTCCTCCCCCTCCCCTCTCCACCTCCCCCTTTGCCTTCCTCCTCCCCCTCCATCTCCCCCTTTGCCCTCCTCCCCTCCTCTCCCTCTCCACCTCCCCCTTTCCTCCCCTCCTCCCCTTCCCACCTCCCTCCCTGCCCTCCCCCTCCTCCTCTCTCCCCCTCCTCCTCCCCCTCCTTCTCTCCCCTCCTCTTCCCTCCTCTACCTCCCTCCCTCTGCCCTCCCCCTCCCCTCCTGCCCCTCCTCTGCCCTCTTCCTCCCCCTCTCTTCCCCTCCCCTCTCTCTTCCCCTCCCCCTCCTCCCCTTCCTCCCCCTTCTCCCCTCCTCCCTTCTCCACCTCCCTCCTCTGCCCTCCCCCTCCCCTCCTCTCTCTTTTCCCCTCCCCCTCTCCTCTCCTCCTCCCCTCTCCACCTCCTACCCTGCCCTCCTCCTCCCCTCCTCTCTCTTCCCCTCCCCCTCTCCTCTCCTCCTCCCCTCTCCACCTCCCTCCCTGCCCTCCCCCTCCCCCTCCTCCCCCTCCTTCCCCTCCTCCTCCCCTCTCCCCCTCCCTCCTCTGCCCTCCCCCTCCCCTCCTCTCTCTCTTCCCCTCCCCCTCTCCTCTCCTCCTCCCCCCTCCACCTCCCTCCCTCTGCCCTCCCCCTCCTCCTCTCTCCCCCTCCTCCTCCCTCTCTCCCTGCCCAGCTAACAACCACAGCAGGAGCCTCTGGGCTCTGCCCTCCCCCTCCCCCCAGCTCCAGCCGTTTCCATGGACAAGGGCCCACACAAACAAGGGATGTTGCAGCTCCCCTGTCAGCCCAGGACCCCCCACAGCACAGGGTTGGTGGGCAGATGAGGTCATTGCCACAGGGGCCCTGTAGGCTTGGGGGGAGCACTATTTGTTTGGTCTTGTTTCTGTGGCAACCTGCTAGACCCCTCCTCCACTCAGTCCAAGGGGCAATGCTGGTATAGGACAGGAAGGTGCCCCTGAGCCCCCAGCTCCACCCCACACGTGGCCCTGGGGGCCCAGCCCAGTGCAGAATCCCAGGCTGTCAGGATGCAACCATGACCATTCGTCCCACATCCAAGGTATGCACAGGGAAACTGAGGCCCAGGTCCCAGGCAGAGGCAAGACCATGCAGAACCAGAACACTTGTTCCCAGACTGGAGTCTCCCTCAGCCTAGGAGCTCAGGCAGCAGGGTCCCCCAAGCACAGAGCCCCATCCCACTCTGCCCAGTGTCTCTCCGGCCTGGAGGTCAGTGGGCTGAGAGGGTCCCATCCCAGGAGAGAAATTCTGGGCAGTGAATGGGAAGGGCTCGGAGGGCACGGCTGTTTCCAGAGGGAGCACAGCAACCAGCCCGGTGTGGGGGGATGCATCACAGGGAGAGGCCCTGAGAGGAAGGGGATGGGGCCAGCCGATGCAGGAGGCAGGTCCAGGTATCGGCAGGCCAGCCTACCACGCTGTCCATCCTTCCCATGGAGGCCATCTCAGGAGGGGTGGGGTTGGCTCAGGCCACCGACAGAGACCCCCCCAGAACTGGGTCCATAATGGGGCCGTGTGCCCGCTGGGATGGGGCCAGAGTGACCCCAACCTGCTCACAGCCTCCAAGGGTTCAGTACCTCCATGCTTGGGGCCCTCCTGGCTGGCCTCCTTCTTCGATCTCTCAGAGGCTGCTCCTGGAGCACCTGCTTCGTGCAGCCTGGCTAGGTCCCACCTAGCCTTCCTTCCCATGGTCCCAAAGGTCCCAGGGCACCCCCCACCCCTGGTCCCACAGCGAGGTGACCTGGGGCCCTGCTGTGGCCTGTCCAGGCGCTAGCCTCCTTTTCTACTCTCCCCTCCTCTCCTCTTCCTCCTCCGCTTCTCCCTCCTCCCTCTCCCCTTCCTTCCCCTCCCTCCTCCTCTTCCTCTTCCCCCCTTCTTCACTTTCTCCTTCCTCCCCCTCCTCCCCCTTCTCCACCTCATCCTCAGTCTCTGAAGTCAGCCTGGAAAGCAGGTGGGATCCAGCTGAATACTTTTCCCGTCTGAGACATTACCTAACTGGGCCTTCTTACCTAATCCCCCAGCCATCTCCTGCCTCCCACCCCAGCCCCCCAGGGCCACCTGTGTGTCCTGAGCTGCCTCCGCACCTGTGAACAGCACCACTGCAGGCCAGCAGGCGGGGAGTGGCTTTGAGCAGCCTCCCAGCCCGAGCCTGGAGCCCGGTGGCTCTGGCCCTCCTCACCCCAGGTGGCCCTGCCAGTCCTCTGGAACTTCCTGGGCCTCCTTGCCGCCCCAGGCGGGCAGGAAGCACCTTGCAGCCTCTGCGGTGTCTCTGCCCACCCAGCTGATGTGGTCAGACTGGCCAGGCCTTCTACCTCAGGCTCTGGGCTGGACCAGTAGGAGCTCGTCAGCCGGAGGAGGCCAGAGAGGGGGTGGGGGAGAGCACAGTCACCAGTCACTGAGCAAGGCAGGTGAGCGAGAGCCCAGCAAGCACCCTCACAGCGCGAACACACGCGCGCACACACAGGCGTATGTGAGACTAGCCAGATGCCCTAGCACATAGCCACTGTACCCAGAGCCCAGGGTAGACAGGAGACCCAGGTGTCCAGAGAGGGCTCCTGGCCTGGGGGTCAGCGGTGGCCGGAGGCTTGCACAGTGGCCTGTCCAGCCTAGCTTGCCCCTGCAGCCCCTTCTTCTCTCCGAAGCCTCCACCCCACCCGCCTGCAGCCTGCACCAGGGTGGTTTCAACTACAGGAAGAATGGCCCCTTCAGGCATCCTGCTCCCTGGCCCGGGCCACTTGCAGTCCCCTCCCGCCCAGACGCAGAGGCCTGAGCCCCTGCCTGCACCTCAGTGTCAGCGTCAGAGCTTGGGGAGGAGGCCTTGGTTTCCCCAATGTGCTGTCCCTGGGGGCCCGCGAGCTTATGGGATGCCCCAGGTCCCCTCCACTGCACTGTCGTCCCCATAGCTCACCTGCAGAGCCCAGTGCCCAGCTGAGGGGCCTCGCCTGCAGCCTGGCGGAAGGTCTGACACCAGCCAGTGCCCCTTGCCTCTTCTTACTGGGGGTGTCCATGGGGTCAGAGGGGAGGCACCATGACCCTTCTGCTTAAGCACCAGGATTGCGCAGATCATCCCACATTCCTCAGGCAGCAACCCCTGTCCCTGGGGCTCTGGGGCACCGATGAAAACCAAGGTGGCAGGGAAGCAATCTTCCAGGAAAGGGGCCACGGGGTCCAGCAAGACAGGTCACAGCTGTGGGGGTCACACAAGGTGAGCTCAAAGGAAGACAGAGGCCAGCAGAGGGGCCGGGTGCTGCGGTCCAACTTGGAGGGAGGGCATGTTATACCAGATGTCCCCAGACTCAGCAGGCGGCCAAACAGATGGCCATGTCAGAGGCCCAGCCCTGGGATAAGACAGGAAGAACCAGGCTCGGAGCAAGAGAGGGAGCGCTGGGGTCACCTCCCCACAGGGCAGGGGCCCAGTGCATGGAGAGACAGGCCTGTCCCCCAGCAGCCCAAGGGTTCTCCTCAAAAAGGACATGGACCACAAAGAGAAGGAGGTGTGCTGGGTCCAGCCCATCCCAGCCCCACCCTGGTAGAGAGTACACTCCTTCCCCCACCAGGGCCTGGCCTTTATCCTGCGTGTGTCCCCCCACCCCCGCCACCCACCCACCAAGTTCATACCCACCTTACCCCCAGGATGTAACCTTATTTGGAAATGGGGTCTTTGCAGACGTGATTAATGATGCCAAGACGAAAGCATACTGGATACTCTGCTGGGTCCTACCTCCCGTGACAGGTGTCCAGGAAGGGACAGGAGAGGTGGAGTGGAGTGCCCATGAGCCCAGGACAGCCTGGGGCTCCAGCAACGGGGAGAGGCAGGAAGGACCCTTCCCTGGAGCCTCTGGACAGAGTGAGGCCCAGCCCACAGCTTCATCTTCAGGCCTCCAGATGTGGGAGAGGAATTCCCGTTGCTGGAAGCCCTCACTTGTGGCCTTGTGCCCCGGACATAACACAGGGGCTCCAGGGAGACGTGGGCGGGGCCTTGCCTGGCCCGCCTGCACACAAGAGAGCCTGCAGGGTGTGCTGGGACCAGAGGCTGAGCTGGAAGGAGCAGGGCACGAAGGGACCCAGCGCCACTAGTCGGCCTGTGAGGGGATCCATGGGACCTCTGACAGGGGCCTCTGCACAGCGGAACTGCAGCCTCCCCACGTGTGAACAGGGAGACAGCACTCTCCCACCTCTGCGGCGGGCTGGGTGGTGCTTGCCTGCAAGGGACTGCCTGCTCCTAAAGCCCATACCTCCTCCCCACTCAGGCCCTCCCCCCTCAGATCCTCCCCCCATGCCC
>NW_022591364.1:0-5737 GCF_004348235.1 Phoca vitulina
TTTGTCAAAGATTATTTGACCATAGAGTTGAGGGTCCATATCTGGGTTCTCTATTCTGTTCCATTGGTCTGCATGTCTGTTTTTGTGCCAGTCCCATGCTGTCTTGGTGATCACAGCTTTGTAATATAGCTTGAAATTGGGCAACGTGATGCTCCCAGCTTTGTTTTCCTTTTTCAACATTTCCTTGGCGATTTGGGGTCTTTTCTGATTCCATACAAATTTTAGGATTGTTTGTTCCAGCACTTTGAAAAATGCCATTGGAATTTTGATCAGGATGGCATTGAAGGTATAGATTGCTCTGGGTAGCATAGACAGTTTAACAATGTTTATTCTTCCGATCCATGAGCATGGAATGTTTTTCCATCTTTTTGTGTCTTCTTCAATTTCTTTCATGAGTGTTTTGTAGTTCCTAGAGTATAGATCCTTTACCTCTTTGGTTAGGTTTATTCCGAGGTATCTTATGGTTTTTGGTGCTATTGTAAATGGAATCGTTTCTCTAATTTCTCTTTCTACAGTTGCGTTGTTAGTGTATAAGAAAGCAACTGATTTCTGTGCATTGATTTTGTATCCTGCCACATTACTGAATTGCTGGATGAGTTCTAGTAATTTGGGGGTGCAGTCTTTTGGGTTTTCCACATAAAGTATCATGTCGGAAGATACTTAACTGTTCAGAAAAAATATGTTCTCCACTAGGGAAATTGAATTAATTGGAGAGAACTGAGGTCATCATTTGGATACCCGCATCTCATAGTAAAATAGTGGGCTTTCTATGGTTTAGTGGTTCACCAACATACATCTAAGCTTACACCCTGTTTGCAATAAATTGAAACCCATCAGTCAAAATCTTTGCCCATGTACACAGCACTTCCTAGTAGCCTTTTAAGGCCTCATTATCAAATATGAATAAAGGAGTATCACCAGACATTTGATTAAAAACATGTGCAGAAAAGGAACAAGGAAAATAAAAAGTAAGTAGTCTAGAAAAACAGACAAAAATAAAGGAACGAAAATAACTTCAAAAAGATCTATAATTAATTTCCAGAGAGGGTACAAGAAGATAGCAAATCCATAAAAAGGAAACAGGAAGCTATGGAAAAGAAACAATCAGAAACAAGGAAAGAGGGCTTGAAGTTAAAAATATAATTGACAGTGAGATTTTCAATATAAAGACAAAGATAAATTTAAGCAAATCTCCAAAAACTAGAAAATACAAAAGACAAAAATATGAAGGAAAATGTAAAAAGGAAAATTTATCTTGTAGTTTCAAATTATGACTAACAGGAGTTCTACAAAGGGGGAACAGATAATCTGTGAGTAGAAAATATCTAGTAAATAACAGAAGAAAATTTCCAAAAGCATAAGTACACAAGTTTTAGATCAAAGGGCCCAGAACAATAAATGAAAATTATTAATCTTTCCTATCAATATAATTGCAAAAAATACCTTTAAATAGCAAAGAAAATGAAAACACATAAAATTTCCCAGAGCGCTGGAGTATATGAGGACCCAATCACATACAGAATAATGAGCATCAGATTAATATCAAACTTTTCATCAATTATGCTGGACGCAAGAAGCCAATGAAGAAATGCTTCATACTTGGAGAAGAAAATGTGTGTGTGGGTGAGAAATGTTATGTGGACCAGACTATCAAACATGAAGGCAGAATAAAGAAACTTTTAGGCAGCAAGGACTTGAAAATTTGCATCTCATGTATTTTAGGTTATTTGAAAATGTACTTCAGGAAGAACACAAAAGGTGTAAACCAGGAAGAAGACAATGAGATCCAGTAAACAGTAAGAGAAATTGCAGGATTACAGGTACTCAGAAGTACTACAGAATCAGCAGTCCAACTGGGACTGTGAGGACAAGGAATCCAGGATGAAAGATTCTGGAATATAAAAAGGAACTGATAGACAAGATACAATGATTGCTATCTGAGAAAATTTGAGGTCATGGTAAAATCAATTGTGGATTATGGAAAAGGAACATCCAATTGCAATTTAGTCTTGGAACAGTCTCCTATAAGTGACTGTGACATTGGACCTATAGAGATAGAAATGTAGTCTTAAGCATAGTACTTGACTCTGCAGTGACTACCATTTACAAGCTCATAATAATGTCAGTTGGTTTTTATTATATTTTTACACTTCAGAGTTTTGGACAAAGCATACAAGTCTTAATTATGATTACAGAACAGACTAAAATCATCAACTTTGAGAAGGCAAATATAAAAATATAACTAACAGAGATTGGAAGGTGGACAAGATAGAAGGGAGTGTGGAAGCACCAACATCCTCATCTTGGAAAGGGGGAACTCAAGAGAAATGAAGCACTTTATGTAATGTTGCTTAAAGTTGCAGATGACATCATATAACCATATTGGGAGAAGGGAGCAAGGAAAGGTAAGTGATAATATAAGTGAGCTAAATTCCCAATATTTAAAAGCAGGAAAACAATAATATCAACAACAATAATAACAAAAGTTAAGACAGTATGAGACACTATTTAAAGGACTTCACATATATTAAATCATTTAATTCTCATAGAGATCCTCTGGGGAAGATGCCATTTTTAACCCCACTTTACAGACGACGAAAAGGTATAGAGAGATAAAGTAACCCACTCAAGGTCATGCAGCTGTAGAGTGAAGTCATATTCAAACCTAGACAAAGCAGCTCTGGAGTACTTGTTTTTAACCTATATGCAAATTGCTCCTCACAACAACCTTAGACAATGTCTAAAGTTGATATTTAAAAGAAAGGAACTATTAATTTCATTATATAGTGTACTCTTTAATATTTACTCTTATTCATAAATTACTTTGGGAAATTAATATAACAAGTGAAGTTCATACAACAGGGCAATTTATTACTTCACAAAAGAACGAAACATAACTTTAACCTGGATATGTAATGTTAGATATATCACACAACAATTAAACACTGATTTTTCATTAAATTCAATAAGCCAACATATACTACATCATTAGTTACAGATGTAGAGTTCAATAATTCATCATTTGCATATAACACCCAATGCTCATCACATCAAGTGCCCTCCTCAATGCCCATCACCCAGTTAGCCCATGCCCCACCCACCTTCCCTCCAGCAATCCTCAGTTTCTTTCCCATAGTTAAGAGTCTCTCATGCTTTGTCTCCTTCTCTGGTTTCTTTCCATTCTGTTTTCCCTCCCTTCCCCTATGATCCTCTGCACTGTTTCTTATATTCCTCATATGAGTGAAACCATATGATAATTGTCTTTCTCTGATTGACTTATTTCACTCCGCATAATACCCTCCAGTTCCATCCATGTTGATGTAAATGATAAGATTTCATCCTTCCTGATGGCTGAATAATATCCCATTGTATATATATATACACCACATCTTCTTTATCCATTCATCTGTTGATGGACATCTGGGTTCTTTCCATAGTTTGACTATTGTGGACATTGCTGCTATAAACATTGGGGTGCAGGTGCCCCTTTGGATCACTATATTTGTATCTTTGGGGTAAATACCTAGTAGTACAGTTGCTGGGTCATAGGGTAGCTCTATTTTTAACTTCTTGAGGAAACTCTATACTGTTTTCCAGAGTGGCTGTAACAGCTTGCCTTCCCATCAAGAGTGTAAGAGGGTTCCCCTTTCTCCTCATCCTCGCCAACATTTGTTGTTTCCTGACTCGTTAATTTTAGCCATTCTGACTGGTGTAACGTGGTATCTCATTGTGGTTTTGATTTGTATTTCCCTGGTGCCAACAATTAATTACTTAAATGTCATGTAAAACTCTAAAATGCAGAGAGAGAGAGAGCTGAATGAGAACAGATAACAACAGATGGATAACCACAGAAATCTAGAGTTGATGGAGAGATGCATATATCTTTGAGAAACTCAACTAGATAAGCTTGGTGAGTGTTTGTTGTCTCTCATCCTTGACTACTCTTGCCTTTCTTTAGTGCCTGAAATATTCTAAATCACCCTTCAAGACTAAGGTCAAGCATCACTATTTCCCTCAATGTTATCCTGCCCTGTGACTAATGACCATGATGGAGTCATATGCTACACAGAGGCTAGGCTCCAAAAGGCAGCCACTACAGCTAAAATTATCAATAGTCAAAATTCAACTTGACATTCCCATAGGAAAATGCTGTAACACAAACCACTATATTGTGTCTCAGTGGATCTAACATAAGTCAATTTCCCTCTAAATTTGGAACAGATTGCTGTTTTTTTTTGGTAAGCTGCACAAAAAATAGTTGGCTTGTGTTTTTAGGCCATGTAGTATGAAAAATACCTGTTTTTAAACTTTGTAATCTCATTAAAATGACTTTGGGAATAGCAGATAGCTCATGTTCCATTTCTGGACTACACGGATTACATCAGGTGACAGGCACTAGTTGTTATTTTTGTCCTCTTTCATTTTTATTTCCTGAGTTCATATAATTGAATTCATATAAAATAAATGGAAGAAAGATGTAAATTCTCCATAATCCTTTCATTGAGCCTTTCACTGAAAATTGTACACACCTATCATTCTACATTAAAATGATGCATAATATAATTAGGTAAGAAAGCATGATAGAGAATGATGGATTCATGAGTGACAGAAGAGATGAAAGAGACATTGATACAAGGATGAACAGATGAAAAAATCTTGTAATATATTAATAAAATGTTAGATAGCTGCTTAGATGTAGATAAAGAGGTTTAGAGATAAACATGGATAGATGTATAGTTGGGATTATGAGTGGCGAACTTGACAGACAGCCTGTTGGAAGGATAACATAATGGAAAGATGATGGTAAGAGAGAACCTGATGATGAAGTGATGGTGGAAAGGAGACAGAAGTGGATGAGGATACAAATACATGCAGACATTTATGCATTCATTCAACAAATACTCACTGGATGATTACTAATTGTGAGTCAGTATATTACGCATTGGGGACACAATAAGGAACAGAAAGACTTTCGGTCTTTGTCTTCACTGAGCTCAGAGTTAGACATATTATTATGAGGACATTAGCTGCTGGAATTTAAAAAAATCAAAAGGTCAGAAAAGAATGGTGATACAATTTTAGGAAAGGTGGTCAGTAAAACTCCAAAATAAAGAGACAGATGAGTGATATGATACTATATGGACAACTATAGCAATCAAAAGTTGATAGCGATAGGCATATGCTGAGCAGTAGAGCTAAGTAGAAAAATGCCAAGAACAGAAAAAAAATAGTTGCTGGTGAGATAGAAAAGGATGATATAGATAGACAACTGATGTTAAATGAATGAATGGAAAACGAAGAAAAGCAGAGGTAAATAGATCCATGCTACAGTGGTGATATGTAAATCTAAAACTCTGCAGAAACTGATGGATGGTTCAAGCAGAACAAAGTTTTAAGCCCATGCTCTATATCGGCATGTTTTACATGTTATTACAGGTCTTTAACCCATGGATATAAGTACACATGAGGAGAGTGTCTACTCAAACCAAATATAATTAATATTTTTATTTATTTATTTTTAATATTTTAGTATACACTTTTTAAAAAATTTTATTATGTTATGTTAGTCACCATACAATACATCATTAGTTTTTGATGTGGTGATCCACGATCCATTGTTTTCATATAACAGCCAGTGCTCCATTCAGTACGTGCCCTCCTTAATACCCATCACCGGGCTAACCAATCCCCCCTCCCCCCTCCCCTCTAAAACCCTGTTTGTTTCTCAGGTCCATAG
>NW_022591364.1:5837-6898 GCF_004348235.1 Phoca vitulina
ACCCTGTTTGTTTCTCAGAGTCCATAGTCTTTCATGGTTCATCTCTCGCTCCAATTCCCCCCCCGCCATTTTCCCCTTCCTTCTCCTAGTGTCCTCCATGTTATTCCTTATGTTCCACAAATAAGTGAAACCATATGATAATTGACATTCTCTGCTTGACTTATTTCACTTAGCATAATCTCCTCCAGTCCCATCCATGTTGATGTGAAAGTTGGTATTCATCCTTTCTGATAGCTGAGTAATATTCCATTGTATATATGGAACACATCTTTATCCATTCATCTGTTGAAGGGCATCTCGGCTCTTTCCACAGTTTGGCTATTGCGGACATTGCTGCTATGAACATTGGGGTGCATATGGCCCTTCTTTTCACTACATCTGTGTCTTTGGGATAAATACCCAGTAGTGCAACTGCTGGGTCATAGGGTAGCTCTATTTTTAAATTTTTGAGGAACCTCCACACTGTTTTCCAAAGTGGCTGTACCACCTTGCATTCCCACCAACAGTGTAAGAGAGTTCCCCTTTCTCCACAACCTCTCCAACATTTGTTGTTTCTTTCCCTGTCCATTTTGGCCATTTTAACTGGTGTAGGGTGGTATCTCAGTGTGGTTTTGATTTGGATTTCCCTGATGGCTAATGATGATGAACATTTTTTCATGTGTCTGTTAGCCATTTGTATGTCTTCTTCAGAGAAGTGTCTGTTCATCTCTTCTGCCCACTTTTTGACTTGATTATTTGTTTTTTGGGTGTTGAGTTTGAGAAGTTCTTTATAGATTTTGGATACCAGCTCTTTATCTGTAGTGTCATTTGCAAATATCTTCTCCCATTCTGTGGGTTGTCTCTTTGTTTTGTTGACTGTTTCCTTTGCTGTGCAGAAGCTTTTTATCTTGATGAAGTCCCAAAAGTTCATTTTTGCTTTTGTTTCACTAGCTTTTGGAGATGTGTCTTGAAAGAAGTTGCTGTGGGCGATGTCCAAGAGGATACTGCCTATGTTCTCCTCTAGGATTTGGATGTGTTCCTGTCTCACATTGAGGTCTTTCATCCACTTTGAGTTTATCTTT
>NW_022591365.1:0-5737 GCF_004348235.1 Phoca vitulina
TTTGTCAAAGATTATTTGACCATAGAGTTGAGGGTCCATATCTGGGTTCTCTATTCTGTTCCATTGGTCTGCATGTCTGTTTTTGTGCCAGTCCCATGCTGTCTTGGTGATCACAGCTTTGTAATATAGCTTGAAATTGGGCAACGTGATGCTCCCAGCTTTGTTTTCCTTTTTCAACATTTCCTTGGCGATTTGGGGTCTTTTCTGATTCCATACAAATTTTAGGATTGTTTGTTCCAGCACTTTGAAAAATGCCATTGGAATTTTGATCAGGATGGCATTGAAGGTATAGATTGCTCTGGGTAGCATAGACAGTTTAACAATGTTTATTCTTCCGATCCATGAGCATGGAATGTTTTTCCATCTTTTTGTGTCTTCTTCAATTTCTTTCATGAGTGTTTTGTAGTTCCTAGAGTATAGATCCTTTACCTCTTTGGTTAGGTTTATTCCGAGGTATCTTATGGTTTTTGGTGCTATTGTAAATGGAATCGTTTCTCTAATTTCTCTTTCTACAGTTGCGTTGTTAGTGTATAAGAAAGCAACTGATTTCTGTGCATTGATTTTGTATCCTGCCACATTACTGAATTGCTGGATGAGTTCTAGTAATTTGGGGGTGCAGTCTTTTGGGTTTTCCACATAAAGTATCATGTCGGAAGATACTTAACTGTTCAGAAAAAATATGTTCTCCACTAGGGAAATTGAATTAATTGGAGAGAACTGAGGTCATCATTTGGATACCCGCATCTCATAGTAAAATAGTGGGCTTTCTATGGTTTAGTGGTTCACCAACATACATCTAAGCTTACACCCTGTTTGCAATAAATTGAAACCCATCAGTCAAAATCTTTGCCCATGTACACAGCACTTCCTAGTAGCCTTTTAAGGCCTCATTATCAAATATGAATAAAGGAGTATCACCAGACATTTGATTAAAAACATGTGCAGAAAAGGAACAAGGAAAATAAAAAGTAAGTAGTCTAGAAAAACAGACAAAAATAAAGGAACGAAAATAACTTCAAAAAGATCTATAATTAATTTCCAGAGAGGGTACAAGAAGATAGCAAATCCATAAAAAGGAAACAGGAAGCTATGGAAAAGAAACAATCAGAAACAAGGAAAGAGGGCTTGAAGTTAAAAATATAATTGACAGTGAGATTTTCAATATAAAGACAAAGATAAATTTAAGCAAATCTCCAAAAACTAGAAAATACAAAAGACAAAAATATGAAGGAAAATGTAAAAAGGAAAATTTATCTTGTAGTTTCAAATTATGACTAACAGGAGTTCTACAAAGGGGGAACAGATAATCTGTGAGTAGAAAATATCTAGTAAATAACAGAAGAAAATTTCCAAAAGCATAAGTACACAAGTTTTAGATCAAAGGGCCCAGAACAATAAATGAAAATTATTAATCTTTCCTATCAATATAATTGCAAAAAATACCTTTAAATAGCAAAGAAAATGAAAACACATAAAATTTCCCAGAGCGCTGGAGTATATGAGGACCCAATCACATACAGAATAATGAGCATCAGATTAATATCAAACTTTTCATCAATTATGCTGGACGCAAGAAGCCAATGAAGAAATGCTTCATACTTGGAGAAGAAAATGTGTGTGTGGGTGAGAAATGTTATGTGGACCAGACTATCAAACATGAAGGCAGAATAAAGAAACTTTTAGGCAGCAAGGACTTGAAAATTTGCATCTCATGTATTTTAGGTTATTTGAAAATGTACTTCAGGAAGAACACAAAAGGTGTAAACCAGGAAGAAGACAATGAGATCCAGTAAACAGTAAGAGAAATTGCAGGATTACAGGTACTCAGAAGTACTACAGAATCAGCAGTCCAACTGGGACTGTGAGGACAAGGAATCCAGGATGAAAGATTCTGGAATATAAAAAGGAACTGATAGACAAGATACAATGATTGCTATCTGAGAAAATTTGAGGTCATGGTAAAATCAATTGTGGATTATGGAAAAGGAACATCCAATTGCAATTTAGTCTTGGAACAGTCTCCTATAAGTGACTGTGACATTGGACCTATAGAGATAGAAATGTAGTCTTAAGCATAGTACTTGACTCTGCAGTGACTACCATTTACAAGCTCATAATAATGTCAGTTGGTTTTTATTATATTTTTACACTTCAGAGTTTTGGACAAAGCATACAAGTCTTAATTATGATTACAGAACAGACTAAAATCATCAACTTTGAGAAGGCAAATATAAAAATATAACTAACAGAGATTGGAAGGTGGACAAGATAGAAGGGAGTGTGGAAGCACCAACATCCTCATCTTGGAAAGGGGGAACTCAAGAGAAATGAAGCACTTTATGTAATGTTGCTTAAAGTTGCAGATGACATCATATAACCATATTGGGAGAAGGGAGCAAGGAAAGGTAAGTGATAATATAAGTGAGCTAAATTCCCAATATTTAAAAGCAGGAAAACAATAATATCAACAACAATAATAACAAAAGTTAAGACAGTATGAGACACTATTTAAAGGACTTCACATATATTAAATCATTTAATTCTCATAGAGATCCTCTGGGGAAGATGCCATTTTTAACCCCACTTTACAGACGACGAAAAGGTATAGAGAGATAAAGTAACCCACTCAAGGTCATGCAGCTGTAGAGTGAAGTCATATTCAAACCTAGACAAAGCAGCTCTGGAGTACTTGTTTTTAACCTATATGCAAATTGCTCCTCACAACAACCTTAGACAATGTCTAAAGTTGATATTTAAAAGAAAGGAACTATTAATTTCATTATATAGTGTACTCTTTAATATTTACTCTTATTCATAAATTACTTTGGGAAATTAATATAACAAGTGAAGTTCATACAACAGGGCAATTTATTACTTCACAAAAGAACGAAACATAACTTTAACCTGGATATGTAATGTTAGATATATCACACAACAATTAAACACTGATTTTTCATTAAATTCAATAAGCCAACATATACTACATCATTAGTTACAGATGTAGAGTTCAATAATTCATCATTTGCATATAACACCCAATGCTCATCACATCAAGTGCCCTCCTCAATGCCCATCATCCAGTTAGCCCATGCCCCACCCACCTTCCCTCCAGCAATCCTCAGTTTCTTTCCCATAGTTAAGAGTCTCTCATGCTTTGTCTCCTTCTCTGGTTTCTTTCCATTCTGTTTTCCCTCCCTTCCCCTATGATCCTCTGCACTGTTTCTTATATTCCTCATATGAGTGAAACCATATGATAATTGTCTTTCTCTGATTGACTTATTTCACTCCGCATAATACCCTCCAGTTCCATCCATGTTGATGTAAATGATAAGATTTCATCCTTCCTGATGGCTGAATAATATCCCATTGTATATATATATACACCACATCTTCTTTATCCATTCATCTGTTGATGGACATCTGGGTTCTTTCCATAGTTTGACTATTGTGGACATTGCTGCTATAAACATTGGGGTGCAGGTGCCCCTTTGGATCACTATATTTGTATCTTTGGGGTAAATACCTAGTAGTACAGTTGCTGGGTCATAGGGTAGCTCTATTTTTAACTTCTTGAGGAAACTCTATACTGTTTTCCAGAGTGGCTGTAACAGCTTGCCTTCCCATCAAGAGTGTAAGAGGGTTCCCCTTTCTCCTCATCCTCGCCAACATTTGTTGTTTCCTGACTCGTTAATTTTAGCCATTCTGACTGGTGTAACGTGGTATCTCATTGTGGTTTTGATTTGTATTTCCCTGGTGCCAACAATTAATTACTTAAATGTCATGTAAAACTCTAAAATGCAGAGAGAGAGAGAGCTGAATGAGAACAGATAACAACAGATGGATAACCACAGAAATCTAGAGTTGATGGAGAGATGCATATATCTTTGAGAAACTCAACTAGATAAGCTTGGTGAGTGTTTGTTGTCTCTCATCCTTGACTACTCTTGCCTTTCTTTAGTGCCTGAAATATTCTAAATCACCCTTCAAGACTAAGGTCAAGCATCACTATTTCCCTCAATGTTATCCTGCCCTGTGACTAATGACCATGATGGAGTCATATGCTACACAGAGGCTAGGCTCCAAAAGGCAGCCACTACAGCTAAAATTATCAATAGTCAAAATTCAACTTGACATTCCCATAGGAAAATGCTGTAACACAAACCACTATATTGTGTCTCAGTGGATCTAACATAAGTCAATTTCCCTCTAAATTTGGAACAGATTGCTGTTTTTTTTGGTAAGCTGCACAAAAAATAGTTGGCTTGTGTTTTTAGGCCATGTAGTATGAAAAATACCTGTTTTTAAACTTTGTAATCTCATTAAAATGACTTTGGGAATAGCAGATAGCTCATGTTCCATTTCTGGACTACACGGATTACATCAGGTGACAGGCACTAGTTGTTATTTTTGTCCTCTTTCATTTTTATTTCCTGAGTTCATATAATTGAATTCATATAAAATAAATGGAAGAAAGATGTAAATTCTCCATAATCCTTTCATTGAGCCTTTCACTGAAAATTGTACACACCTATCATTCTACATTAAAATGATGCATAATATAATTAGGTAAGAAAGCATGATAGAGAATGATGGATTCATGAGTGACAGAAGAGATGAAAGAGACATTGATACAAGGATGAACAGATGAAAAAATCTTGTAATATATTAATAAAATGTTAGATAGCTGCTTAGATGTAGATAAAGAGGTTTAGAGATAAACATGGATAGATGTATAGTTGGGATTATGAGTGGCGAACTTGACAGACAGCCTGTTGGAAGGATAACATAATGGAAAGATGATGGTAAGAGAGAACCTGATGATGAAGTGATGGTGGAAAGGAGACAGAAGTGGATGAGGATACAAATACATGCAGACATTTATGCATTCATTCAACAAATACTCACTGGATGATTACTAATTGTGAGTCAGTATATTACGCATTGGGGACACAATAAGGAACAGAAAGACTTTCGGTCTTTGTCTTCACTGAGCTCAGAGTTAGACATATTATTATGAGGACATTAGCTGCTGGAATTTAAAAAAATCAAAAGGTCAGAAAAGAATGGCGATACAATTTTAGGAAAGGTGGTCAGTAAAACTCCAAAATAAAGAGACAGATGAGTGATATGATACTATATGGACAACTATAGCAATCAAAAGTTGATAGCGATAGGCATATGCTGAGCAGTAGAGCTAAGTAGAAAAAATGCCAAGAACAGAAAAAAAATAGTTGCTGGTGAGATAGAAAAGGATGATATAGATAGACAACTGATGTTAAATGAATGAATGGAAAACGAAGAAAAGCAGAGGTAAATAGATCCATGCTACAGTGGTGATATGTAAATCTAAAACTCTGCAGAAACTGATGGATGGTTCAAGCAGAACAAAGTTTTAAGCCCATGCTCTATATCGGCATGTTTTACATGTTATTACAGGTCTTTAACCCATGGATATAAGTACACATGAGGAGAGTGTCTACTCAAACCAAATATAATTAATATTTTTATTTATTTATTTTTAATATTTTAGTATACACTTTTTAAAAAATTTTATTATGTTATGTTAGTCACCATACAATACATCATTAGTTTTTGATGTGGTGATCCACGATCCATTGTTTTCATATAACAGCCAGTGCTCCATTCAGTACGTGCCCTCCTTAATACCCATCACCGGGCTAACCAATCCCCCCTCCCCCCTCCCCTCTAAAACCCTGTTTGTTTCTCAGGTCCATAG
>NW_022591365.1:5837-6898 GCF_004348235.1 Phoca vitulina
ACCCTGTTTGTTTCTCAGAGTCCATAGTCTTTCATGGTTCATCTCTCGCTCCAATTCCCCCCCCGCCATTTTCCCCTTCCTTCTCCTAGTGTCCTCCATGTTATTCCTTATGTTCCACAAATAAGTGAAACCATATGATAATTGACATTCTCTGCTTGACTTATTTCACTTAGCATAATCTCCTCCAGTCCCATCCATGTTGATGTGAAAGTTGGTATTCATCCTTTCTGATAGCTGAGTAATATTCCATTGTATATATGGAACACATCTTTATCCATTCATCTGTTGAAGGGCATCTCGGCTCTTTCCACAGTTTGGCTATTGCGGACATTGCTGCTATGAACATTGGGGTGCATATGGCCCTTCTTTTCACTACATCTGTGTCTTTGGGGTAAATACCCAGTAGTGCAACTGCTGGGTCATAGGGTAGCTCTATTTTTAAATTTTTGAGGAACCTCCACACTGTTTTCCAAAGTGGCTGTACCACCTTGCATTCCCACCAACAGTGTAAGAGAGTTCCCCTTTCTCCACAACCTCTCCAACGTTTGTTGTTTCTTTCCCTGTCCATTTTGGCCATTTTAACTGGTGTAGGGTGGTATCTCAGTGTGGTTTTGATTTGGATTTCCCTGATGGCTAATGATGATGAACATTTTTTCATGTGTCTGTTAGCCATTTGTATGTCTTCTTCAGAGAAGTGTCTGTTCATCTCTTCTGCCCACTTTTTGACTTGATTATTTGTTTTTTGGGTGTTGAGTTTGAGAAGTTCTTTATAGATTTTGGATACCAGCTCTTTATCTGTAGTGTCATTTGCAAATATCTTCTCCCATTCTGTGGGTTGTCTCTTTGTTTTGTTGACTGTTTCCTTTGCTGTGCAGAAGCTTTTTATCTTGATGAAGTCCCAAAAGTTCATTTTTGCTTTTGTTTCACTAGCTTTTGGAGATGTGTCTTGAAAGAAGTTGCTGTGGGCGATGTCCAAGAGGATACTGCCTATGTTCTCCTCTAGGATTTGGATGTGTTCCTGTCTCACATTGAGGTCTTTCATCCACTTTGAGTTTATCTTT
>NW_022591366.1:0-6896 GCF_004348235.1 Phoca vitulina
GAGTCTATTTTTGTGTGTGGTGTAAGGAAATGGTCCAGTTTCATTCTTCTGCATGTGGCTGTCCAATTTTCCCAACACCATTTGTTGAAGAGACTGTCTTTTTTCCATTGGATATTCTTTCCTGCTTTGTCAAAGATTAGTTGACCATAGAGTTGAGGGTCCATTTCTGGGCTCTCTATTCTGTTCCATTGATCTATGTGTCTGTTTTTGTGCCAGTACCATACTGTCTTGATGATGACAGCTTTGTAGTAGAGCTGGAAGTCCGGAATTGTGATGCCGCCAGCTTTGCTTTTCTTTTTCAACATTCCTCTGGCTATGCGGGGTCTTTTCTGGTTCCATACAAATTTTAGGATTATTTGTTCCATTTCTTTGAAGAAAGTGGATGGTATTTTGATGGGGATTGCATTGAATGTGTAGATTGCTCTAGGTAGCATTGACATCTTCACAATATTTGTTCTTGCAATCCATGAGCATGGAACGTTTTTCCATTTCTTTGTGTCTTCCTCAATTTCCTTCATGAGTATTTTATAGTTTTCTGAGTACAGATCCTTTGCCTCTTTGGTTAGATTTATTCCTAGGTATCTTATGGTTTTGGGTGCAATTGTAAATGGGATCGACTCCTTAATTTCTCTTTCTTCTGACTTGTTGTTGGTGTATAGGAATGCCACTGACTTCTGTGCATTGATTTTATATCCTGCCACTTGACTGAATTCCTGTATGAGTTCTAGCAGTTTTGGGGTGGAGTCTTTGGGATTTTCCACATAAAGTATCATATCATCTGCAAAGAGTGAGAGTTTGACTTCTTTGCTGATTTGGATGCCTTTGATTTCTTTTTGTTGTCTGATTGCTGTGGCTAGGACTTCCAATACTATGTTGAATAGCAGTGGTGATAGTGGACATCCCTGCCACGTTCCTGACCTTAGGGGGAAAGCTCTCAGTTTTTCCCCATTGAGAATGATATTCGCTGTAGGTTTTTCATAGATGGCTTTTATGATATTGAGGTATGTACCCTCTATGCCTATACTCTGAAGAGTTTTGATCAAGAAAGGATGCTGTACTTTGTCAAATGCTTTTTCTGCATCTATTGAGAGGATCATATGATTCTTGTTCTTTCTTTTGTTAATGTATTGTATCACGTTGATTGATTTGCGGATGTTGAACCAACCTTGCAGCCCAGGGATAAATCCGACTTGGTCGTGGTGAATAATCCTTTTAATGTACTGTTGGATCCTATTGGCTAGTATTTTGGTGAGAATTTTTGCATCCATGTTCATCAGGGATATTGGTCTGTAATTCTCCTTTTTGATGGGGTCTTTGTCTGGTTGTGGGATCAAGGTAATGCTGGCCTCATAAAATGAGTTTGGAAGTTTTCCTTCCATTTCTATTTTTTGGAACAGTTTCAGAAGGATAGGTATTAATTCTTCTTGAAATGTTTGGTAGAATTCCCCTGGGAAGCCATCTGGCCCTGGGCTTTTGTGTTTTGGGAGATTTTTGATGACTGCTTCAATTTCCTTAGTGGTTATAGGTCTGTTCAGGTGTTCTTTTTCTTCCTGGTTCAGTTTTGGTAGTTGATACATCTCTAGGAATGCATCCATTACTTCCAGGTTATCTAATTTGCTGGCATAGAGTTGCTCATAATATGTTCTTATAATTGTTTGTATTTCTTTGGTGTTGGTTGTGATTTCTCCTCTTTCATTCATGATTTTGTTGATTTGGGTCATTTCTCTTTTCTTTTTGATAAGTCTGGCCAGGGGCTTATCAATCTTGTTAATTCTTTCAAAGAACCAGCTCCTAGTTTCGTTGATCTGTTCTACTGTTCTTTTGGTTTCTATTTCATTGATTTCTGCTCTGATCTTTATTATTTCTCTTCTCCTGCTGGGTTTAGGCTTTATTTGCTGTTCTTTCTCCAGCTCCTTTAGGTGTAGGGTTAGGTTGTGTACTTGAGACCTTTCTTGTTTCTTGAGAAAGGCTTGTATTGCTATATACTTTCCTCTTAGGACTGCCTTTGCTGTATCCCAAAGATTTTGAATAGTTGTGTTTTCATTTTCATTGGTTTCCATGAATTTTTTAAATTCTTCTTTAATTTCCTGGTTGACCCATTCATTCTTCAGTAGGATGCTCTTTAGCCTCCATGTATTTGAGTTCTTTCCGACTTTCCTCTTCTGATTGAGTTCTAGTTTCAAAGCATTGTGGTCTGAAAATAGGCAGGGGATGATCCCAATCTTCTGGTACCGGTTGAGACCTGATTTATGACCTAGGATGTGATCTATTCTGGAGAATGTTCCATGGGCACTAGAGAAGAATGTGTATTCCGTTGCTTTGGGATGGAATGTTCTGAATATGTCTGTGAAGTCCATTTGGTCCAGTGTGTCATTTAAAGTCTTTATTTCCTTGTTGATCTTTTGCTTAGACGATCTGTCCATTTCAGTGAGGGGGGTGTTAAAGTCCCCCACTATTATTGTATTGTTGTCGATGTGTTTCTTTGCTTTTGTTATTAATTGCCTTATATAATTGGCTGCTCCCATGTTAGGGGCACAGATATTTACAATTGTTAGATCTTCTTGTTGGATAGACCCTTTAAGTAGGATATAGTGTCCTTCCTCATCTCTTATTACAGTCTTTGGTTTAAAATCTAATTTGTCTGATATAAGGATTGCCACCCCAGCTTTCTTTTGGTGTCCATTAGCATGGTAAATGGTTTTCCACCCCCTCACTTTCAATCTGGAGGTGTCTTTGGGTCTAAAATGAGTCTCTTGCAGACAGCATATCGATGGGTCTTGTTTTTTAATCCAATCTGATAGCCTGTGTCTTTTGATTGGGGCATTTAGTCCATTTACATTCAGGGTAACTATTGAAAGATAGGAATTCAGTGCCATTGTATTGCCTGTAAAGTGACTGTTACTGTATATTGTTTGTGTTCCTTTCTGGTCTTTGTTGCTTTTAGGCTCTCTCTTTGCTTAGAGGACCCCTTTCAATATTTCTTGTAGGGCTGGTTTCGTGTTTGCAAATGCCTTTAGTTTTTGTTTGTCCTGGAAGCTTTTTATCTCTCCTTCTATTTTCAATGACAGCCTAGCTGGATATAGTATTCTTGGCTGCATATTTTTCTCATTTAGTGCTCTGAATATGTCCTGCCAGTCCTTTCTGGCCTGCCAGGTCTCTGTGGATAAGTCTGTTGCCAATCTAATGTTTCTACCATTGAAGGTTACATATCTCTTCTCCCGAGCTGCTTTCAGGATTTTCTCTTTGTCTCTGAGACTCGTAAGTTTTACTATTAGATGTCGGGGTGTTGACCTATTTTTATTGATTTTGAGAGGGGTTCTCTGTGCTTCCTGGATTTTGATGCCTGTTTCCTTCCCCAAATTAGGGAAGTTCTCTGTTATAATTTGCTCCATTATACCTTCTGCCCCTCTCTCTCTTTCTTCTTCTTCTGGGATCCCAATTATTCTAATGTTGTTTCGTCTTATGGTATCGTTTATCTCTCGAATTCTGCCCTCGTGATCCAGTAGTTGTTTATCTCTCTTTTTCTCAGCTTCTTTATTTTCCATCATTTGGTCTTCTATCTCACTGATTCTTTCTTCTGCCTCATTTATCCTAGCAGTTAGCACCCCCATATTTGATTGCACCTCATTGATAGCCTTTTTGATTTCTACTTGGTTAGATTTTAGTTCTTTTACTTCTCCAGAAAGGGTTTCTCTAATAACTTCCATGTTTTTTTCAAGCCCAGCTAGTATCTTTAAAGTGATGATTCTGAACTCTAGATCTGACATCGTACTAATGTCCGTATTGAGTAGGTCCCTGGCAGTCGGTACTACCTCTTGTTCTTTTTGTTGAGGTGATTTTTTCCGTCTTGTCATTTTGTGCAGAGGAGAATAGATTAATGAGAGAACAAAATGCTAGCAGGGTAACAACGTCCCCAGAAAATATACTCTAAACAAATCAGAAAAGACCTGAAGCAGTGGGAAAAGAAAGGGAAAGAGAGAAAAAAGAAAAGGAAAGAAAAAAAGAAAAAAGAAAAAGATAAAGATAAAAACAAACAAAAGCAGAACAAAACAAAACAAAACAAAAACAGAATGTGATCAAATATGATCAGGCTGGATTATAGATCAGTGCCACACACTAGATTTTGGGTGTATTTTGGTCTGTTAAAAGAAAGTCCCTCCCAAAATTTTAAAGAAAGAAAAACTTATATATGTACAAAAATAAGGGTTGATATGATGAAGGGATGGAATATGGCTGTAAAGATGGAAATTATAAAAAAAATTTTTTAAAAAAGGATTTGATAAGTTGTTTGAAAAAAGACAGAAGAGGATTAAAAAAAAAAGAAAGAAAGAAAAAAGGGAGAGAATGTGATCAGGCAGGGGAGTAGAAAAAAACCATACACTAGAGATTTAGAGTATATTTTGATCTGTTAGAAGAAACTATCTCAAGATTTTAAAGAGAGAACAACTTATATATATATGCCAAAAATACGGGTAACTACTATGAAGGGATAGAATATGACTTTAAAAATGAAAAATAAAAATGTTTTTTTTTAAAAAAGGGATTGATAAGATGTTGGTTGAAAAAGGGAAAAAGAAAAATTCAAAAAAAAGAAAAAAGGAAAAAAGAAAAAAAGACAGTTAAAAAAAATAATTAACTTTGAAAGACTAAAGAATCATGGTAAAAAAGCCATGAATTCTATGTGCAGTATTCCCCTAGCGCTGGAGTTCTGCCGTTCTCATTGATCGGTAAACTTGGTCTTGGCTGGCTGTTCTCGCTGATCTTCTGGGGGAGGGGCCTGTTGCCGTGGTTCCCAAATGTCTTTGCCGGAGGCAAAATTGCCCCGCCCTTGCCGGTCCCGGCTAAGTAATCTGCTCGGGTTTGCTCTCCGGAGCTTTTGTTCCCTGCAAGCTTTCCGTACAGCTTTGGAGGCGGAGAGTGAAAATGGCGTCCTCCCAGTCTCCGCCCCGGCGGAGCCGAGAACTCGGGGTCCCGCTCCTCAGCGAGCCCCCAGAGAAAAGCAGTCAGTCACTCCCGTCTCCCCGGTCTCCTGCCACACTCCGCGCTCACCCGGCCTGTGACCGCGCCTTTCTATCTGGCACCCGACCCCGGGTGGAGTCTCCAAACCCAGTAGATCCCCGCGGTGCGCTCCCGCACCTCTCCTCCCGGGGGAAGAAGGTGAGTCTCCCCGGATCTGCCGCTTGTTGGGTCCCTGCTGGAGGAGCAGTGGCCCGACTGTGCCGCGGATCACGGTTTATGGCAACCCTGAGCTGAGAGCCCGCGCCTGGGCTCCGTCTCTGCAGCCGGCTTCCCTGCTCCGATACCTGGGAGCTCTGCCGCACTCAGGCACCCCCGGTCTTCCTGTGACCCCGAGGGTCCTGAGACCACACTGTCCCGCGAGGGTTCCACCCCCCACTTCGCCACCAGAGTGACGTCCCTCAGCAGAGCAGACTTCTAAAAGTTCTGATTTTGTGCTCTGCTGCTCTATCACTTGCCAGAAGCGGCCGACGGAGGCCCCTCCCCCGCCGTCTATCCTCCCGAATATCGCCTCGGATTCACTTCTCCGCACGTCCTACCTTCCAGAAAGTGGTCGCTTTTCTGTTCAGAGAGTTGTTGCTATTCTTTTCTTCGATCTCCTGTTGAGTTTGTAGGTGTTCAGAATGGTTTGATCCCTATCCAGCTGAATTCCTGAGAGGAGACGAAGTCCAGGTCTCCTACTCCTCCGCCATCTTGCTCCACCCCCCCAAATTTTCTTCTTTTTTTTTTTTCTTAACATATATTGCATTATTTGTTCCAGAGGTACAGATCTGTGATTCAACAGTCTTGCACAATTCAGTGCTCACCATATCACATACCCTTCCCAATGTCTATCACCCAGTCACCCCATCCCTCCCACCCCCCACCACTCCAGCAACCCTCAGTTTGTTTCCCGAGATTAAGAATTCCTCATATCAGTGAGGTCATGTCTTTCTCTGATTGACTTATTTTGCTCAGCATAACACTATCTAGTTCTATCCACGTCATTGCAAATGGCAAGATTTCATTCCTTTTGACGGCTGCATAATATTCCATTGTATATATATACTACATCTTCTTTATCCATTCATCTGTCGATGGACATCTTGGCTCTTTCCACATTTTGGTTGTTGTGGACATTGCTGCTATAAACATTGGGGTGCACGTACCCCTTCGGATCCCTACATTTGTATCTTTGGGGTAAATACCCAGTAGTGCAATTGCTGGATCATATGGTAGCTCCATTTTCAACTTTTTGAGGAACCTCCATACTGTTTTCCAGAGTGGCTGCACCAGCTTGCATTCCCACCAACAGTGTAGGAGGTTTCCCCTTTCTCCGCATCCCTGCCAACATCTGTCATTTCCTGACTTGTTAATTTTAGCCATTCTGACTGGTGTGAGGTGATACATTGAGGTTTTGATTTGGATTTCCCTGATGCCGAGCAATGTTGGGCACTTTTTCATGTGTCTGTTGGCCTTTTGGTGTCTTCTCTGAAAAAATGTCTGTTCATGTCTTCTTCCCATTTCTTGATTGGATCATTTGTTCTTTGGGTGTTGAATTTCAGAAGTTCTTTATAGATTTGGGATACTAGCCCTTTATCTGATATGTCAGTTGCAAATATCTTCTCCCATTCTGTCAGTTGTCTTCTGGTTTTGTTGACTGTTTCTTTTGCTGTGCAAAAGCTTTTTATCTTGATGAAGTCCCAATAGTTCATTTTTGCCTTTGCTTCCCTTGCCTTTCACGATGTTTCTAGGAAGAAGTTGCTGTGGCTGAGGTCGAAGAGGTTGCTACCTGTGTTCTCCTATAGGATTTTGATGGACTCCTGTCTCACATTTAGGTCATTCAACCATTTTGAGTCTATTTTTGTGTGTGGTGTAAGGAAATGGTCCAGTTTCATTCT
>NW_022591367.1:0-6896 GCF_004348235.1 Phoca vitulina
AGAATGAAACTGGACCATTTCCTTACACCACACACAAAAATAGACTCAAAATGGTTGAATGACCTAAATGTGAGACAGGAGTCCATCAAAATCCTATAGGAGAACACAGGTAGCAACCTCTTCGACCTCAGCCACAGCAACTTCTTCCTAGAAACATCGTGAAAGGCAAGGGAAGCAAAGGCAAAAATGAACTATTGGGACTTCATCAAGATAAAAAGCTTTTGCACAGCAAAAGAAACAGTCAACAAAACCAGAAGACAACTGACAGAATGGGAGAAGATATTTGCAACTGACATATCAGATAAAGGGCTAGTATCCCAAATCTATAAAGAACTTCTGAAATTCAACACCCAAAGAACAAATGATCCAATCAAGAAATGGGAAGAAGACATGAACAGACATTTTTTCAGAGAAGACACCAAAAGGCCAACAGACACATGAAAAAGTGCCCAACATTGCTCGGCATCAGGGAAATCCAAATCAAAACCTCAATGTATCACCTCACACCAGTCAGAATGGCTAAAATTAACAAGTCAGGAAATGACAGATGTTGGCAGGGATGCGGAGAAAGGGGAAACCTCCTACACTGTTGGTGGGAATGCAAGCTGGTGCAGCCACTCTGGAAAACAGTATGGAGGTTCCTCAAAAAGTTGAAAATGGAGCTACCATATGATCCAGCAATTGCACTACTGGGTATTTACCCCAAAGATACAAATGTAGGGATCCGAAGGGGTACGTGCACCCCAATGTTTATAGCAGCAATGTCCACAACAACCAAAATGTGGAAAGAGCCAAGATGTCCATCGACAGATGAATGGATAAAGAAGATGTAGTATATATATACAATGGAATATTATGCAGCCGTCAAAAGGAATGAAATCTTGCCATTTGCAATGACGTGGATAGAACTAGATAGTGTTATGCTGAGCAAAATAAGTCAATCAGAGAAAGACATGACCTCACTGATATGAGGAATTCTTAATCTCGGGAAACAAACTGAGGGTTGCTGGAGTGGTGGGGGGTGGGAGGGATGGGGTGACTGGGTGATAGACATTGGGAAGGGTATGTGATATGGTGAGCACTGAATTGTGCAAGACTGTTGAATCACAGATCTGTACCTCTGGAACAAATAATGCAATATATGTTAAGAAAAAAAAAAAAGAAGAAAATTTGGGGGGGTGGAGCAAGATGGCGGAGGAGTAGGAGACCTGGACTTCGTCTCCTCTCAGGAATTCAGCTGGATAGGGATCAAACCATTCTGAACACCTACAAACTCAACAGGAGATCGAAGAAAAGAATAGCAACAACTCTCTGAACAGAAAAGCGACCACTTTCTGGAAGGTAGGACGTGCGGAGAAGTGAATCCGAGGCGATATTCGGGAGGATAGACGGCGGGGGAGGGGCCTCCGTCGGCCGCTTCTGGCAAGTGATAGAGCAGCAGAGCACAAAATCAGAACTTTTAGAAGTCTGCTCTGCTGAGGGACGTCACTCTGGTGGCGAAGTGGGGGGTGGAACCCTCGCGGGACAGTGTGGTCTCAGGACCCTCGGGGTCACAGGAAGACCGGGGGTGCCTGAGTGCGGCAGAGCTCCCAGGTATCGGAGCAGGGAAGCCGGCTGCAGAGACGGAGCCCAGGCGCGGGCTCTCAGCTCAGGGTTGCCATAAACCGTGATCCGCGGCACAGTCGGGCCACTGCTCCTCCAGCAGGGACCCAACAAGCGGCAGATCCGGGGAGACTCACCTTCTTCCCCCGGGAGGAGAGGTGCGGGAGCGCACCGCGGGGATCTACTGGGTTTGGAGACTCCACCCGGGGTCGGGTGCCAGATAGAAAGGCGCGGTCACAGGCCGGGTGAGCGCGGAGTGTGGCAGGAGACCGGGGAGACGGGAGTGACTGACTGCTTTTCTCTGGGGGCTCGCTGAGGAGCGGGACCCCGAGTTCTCGGCTCCGCCGGGGCGGAGACTGGGAGGACGCCATTTTCACTCTCCGCCTCCAAAGCTGTACGGAAAGCTTGCAGGGAACAAAAGCTCCGGAGAGCAAACCCGAGCAGATTACTTAGCCGGGACCGGCAAGGGCGGGGCAATTTTGCCTCCGGCAAAGACATTTGGGAACCACGGCAACAGGCCCCTCCCCCAGAAGATCAGCGAGAACAGCCAGCCAAGACCAAGTTTACCGATCAATGAGAACGGCAGAACTCCAGCGCTAGGGGAATACTGCACATAGAATTCATGGCTTTTTTACCATGATTCTTTAGTCTTTCAAAGTTAATTATTTTTTTTAACTGTCTTTTTTTCTTTTTTCCTTTTTTCTTTTTTTTGAATTTTTCTTTTTCCCTTTTTCAACCAACATCTTATCAATCCCTTTTTTAAAAAAAAACATTTTTATTTTTCATTTTTAAAGTCATATTCTATCCCTTCATAGTAGTTACCCGTATTTTTGGCATATATATATAAGTTGTTCTCTCTTTAAAATCTTGAGATAGTTTCTTCTAACAGATCAAAATATACTCTAAATCTCTAGTGTATGGTTTTTTTCTACTCCCCTGCCTGATCACATTCTCTCCCTTTTTTCTTTCTTTCTTTTTTTTTTAATCCTCTTCTGTCTTTTTTCAAACAACTTATCAAATCCTTTTTTAAAAAATTTTTTTTATAATTTCCATCTTTACAGCCATATTCCATCCCTTCATCATATCAACCCTTATTTTTGTACATATATAAGTTTTTCTTTCTTTAAAATTTTGGGAGGGACTTTCTTTTAACAGACCAAAATACACCCAAAATCTAGTGTGTGGCACTGATCTATAATCCAGCCTGATCATATTTGATCACATTCTGTTTTTGTTTTGTTTTGTTTTGTTCTGCTTTTGTTTGTTTTTATCTTTATCTTTTTCTTTTTTCTTTTTTTCTTTCCTTTTCTTTTTTCTCTCTTTCCCTTTCTTTTCCCACTGCTTCAGGTCTTTTCTGATTTGTTTAGAGTATATTTTCTGGGGACGTTGTTACCCTGCTAGCATTTTGTTCTCTCATTAATCTATTCTCCTCTGCACAAAATGACAAGACGGAAAAAATCACCTCAACAAAAAGAACAAGAGGTAGTACCGACTGCCAGGGACCTACTCAATACGGACATTAGTACGATGTCAGATCTAGAGTTCAGAATCATCACTTTAAAGATACTAGCTGGGCTTGAAAAAAACATGGAAGTTATTAGAGAAACCCTTTCTGGAGAAGTAAAAGAACTAAAATCTAACCAAGTAGAAATCAAAAAGGCTATCAATGAGGTGCAATCAAATATGGGGGTGCTAACTGCTAGGATAAATGAGGCAGAAGAAAGAATCAGTGAGATAGAAGACCAAATGATGGAAAATAAAGAAGCTGAGAAAAAGAGAGATAAACAACTACTGGATCACGAGGGCAGAATTCGAGAGATAAACGATACCATAAGACGAAACAACATTAGAATAATTGGGATCCCAGAAGAAGAAGAAAGAGAGAGAGGGGCAGAAGGTATAATGGAGCAAATTATAACAGAGAACTTCCCTAATTTGGGGAAGGAAACAGGCATCAAAATCCAGGAAGCACAGAGAACCCCTCTCAAAATCAATAAAAATAGGTCAACACCCCGACATCTAATAGTAAAACTTACGAGTCTCAGAGACAAAGAGAAAATCCTGAAAGCAGCTCGGGAGAAGAGATATGTAACCTTCAATGGTAGAAACATTAGATTGGCAACAGACTTATCCACAGAGACCTGGCAGGCCAGAAAGGACTGGCAGGACATATTCAGAGCACTAAATGAGAAAAATATGCAGCCAAGAATACTATATCCAGCTAGGCTGTCATTGAAAATAGAAGGAGAGATAAAAAGCTTCCAGGACAAACAAAAACTAAAGGCATTTGCAAACACGAAACCAGCCCTACAAGAAATATTGAAAGGGGTCCTCTAAGCAAAGAGAGAGCCTAAAAGCAACAAAGACCAGAAAGGAACACAAACAATATACAGTAACAGTCACTTTACAGGCAATACAATGGCACTGAATTCCTATCTTTCAATAGTTACCCTGAATGTAAATGGACTAAATGCCCCAATCAAAAGACACAGGCTATCAGATTGGATTAAAAAACAAGACCCATCGATATGCTGTCTGCAAGAGACTCATTTTAGACCCAAAGACACCTCCAGATTGAAAGTGAGGGGGTGGAAAACCATTTACCATGCTAATGGACACCAAAAGAAAGCTGGGGTGGCAATCCTTATATCAGACAAATTAGATTTTAAACCAAAGACTGTAATAAGAGATGAGGAAGGACACTATATCCTACTTAAAGGGTCTATCCAACAAGAAGATCTAACAATTGTAAATATCTGTGCCCCTAACATGGGAGCAGCCAATTATATAAGGCAATTAATAACAAAAGCAAAGAAACACATCGACAACAATACAATAATAGTGGGGGACTTTAACACCCCCCTCACTGAAATGGACAGATCGTCTAAGCAAAAGATCAACAAGGAAATAAAGACTTTAAATGACACACTGGACCAAATGGACTTCACAGACATATTCAGAACATTCCATCCCAAAGCAACGGAATACACATTCTTCTCTAGTGCCCATGGAACATTCTCCAGAATAGATCACATCCTAGGTCATAAATCAGGTCTCAACCGGTACCAGAAGATTGGGATCATCCCCTGCCTATTTTCAGACCACAATGCTTTGAAACTAGAACTCAATCAGAAGAGGAAAGTCGGAAAGAACTCAAATACATGGAGGCTAAAGAGCATCCTACTGAAGAATGAATGGGTCAACCAGGAAATTAAAGAAGAATTTAAAAAATTCATGGAAACCAATGAAAATGAAAACACAACTATTCAAAATCTTTGGGATACAGCAAAGGCAGTCCTAAGAGGAAAGTATATAGCAATACAAGCCTTTCTCAAGAAACAAGAAAGGTCTCAAGTACACAACCTAACCCTACACCTAAAGGAGCTGGAGAAAGAACAGCAAATAAAGCCTAAACCCAGCAGGAGAAGAGAAATAATAAAGATCAGAGCAGAAATCAATGAAATAGAAACCAAAAGAACAGTAGAACAGATCAACGAAACTAGGAGCTGGTTCTTTGAAAGAATTAACAAGATTGATAAGCCCCTGGCCAGACTTATCAAAAAGAAAAGAGAAATGACCCAAATCAACAAAATCATGAATGAAAGAGGAGAAATCACAACCAACACCAAAGAAATACAAACAATTATAAGAACATATTATGAGCAACTCTATGCCAGCAAATTAGATAACCTGGAAGTAATGGATGCATTCCTAGAGATGTATCAACTACCAAAACTGAACCAGGAAGAAAAAGAACACCTGAACAGACCTATAACCACTAAGGAAATTGAAGCAGTCATCAAAAATCTCCCAAAACACAAAAGCCCAGGGCCAGATGGCTTCCCAGGGGAATTCTACCAAACATTTCAAGAAGAATTAATACCTATCCTTCTGAAACTGTTCCAAAAAATAGAAATGGAAGGAAAACTTCCAAACTCATTTTATGAGGCCAGCATTACCTTGATCCCACAACCAGACAAAGACCCCATCAAAAAGGAGAATTACAGACCAATATCCCTGATGAACATGGATGCAAAAATTCTCACCAAAATACTAGCCAATAGGATCCAACAGTACATTAAAAGGATTATTCACCACGACCAAGTCGGATTTATCCCTGGGCTGCAAGGTTGGTTCAACATCCGCAAATCAATCAACGTGATACAATACATTAACAAAAGAAAGAACAAGAATCATATGATCCTCTCAATAGATGCAGAAAAAGCATTTGACAAAGTACAGCATCCTTTCTTGATCAAAACTCTTCAGAGTATAGGCATAGAGGGTACATACCTCAATATCATAAAAGCCATCTATGAAAAACCTACAGCGAATATCATTCTCAATGGGGAAAAACTGAGAGCTTTCCCCCTAAGGTCAGGAACGTGGCAGGGATGTCCACTATCACCACTGCTATTCAACATAGTATTGGAAGTCCTAGCCACAGCAATCAGACAACAAAAAGAAATCAAAGGCATCCAAATCAGCAAAGAAGTCAAACTCTCACTCTTTGCAGATGATATGATACTTTATGTGGAAAATCCCAAAGACTCCACCCCAAAACTGCTAGAACTCATACAGGAATTCAGTCAAGTGGCAGGATATAAAATCAATGCACAGAAGTCAGTGGCATTCCTATACACCAACAACAAGTCAGAAGAAAGAGAAATTAAGGAGTCGATCCCATTTACAATTGCACCCAAAACCATAAGATACCTAGGAATAAATCTAACCAAAGAGGCAAAGGATCTGTACTCAGAAAACTATAAAATACTCATGAAAGAAATTGAGGAAGACACAAAGAAATGGAAAAACGTTCCATGCTCATGGATTGGAAGAACAAATATTGTGAAGATGTCAATCCTACCTAGAGCAATCTACACATTCAATGCAATCCCCATCAAAATACCATCCACTTTCTTCAAAGAAATGGAACAAATAATCCTAAAATTTGTATGGAACCAGAAAAGACCCCGCATAGCCAGAGGAATGTTGAAAAAGAAAAGCAAAGCTGGCGGCATCACAATTCCGGACTTCCAGCTCTACTACAAAGCTGTCATCATCAAGACAGTATGGTACTGGCACAAAAACAGACACATAGATCAATGGAACAGAATAGAGAGCCCAGAAATGGACCCTCAACTCTATGGTCAACTAATCTTTGACAAAGCAGGAAAGAATATCCAATGGAAAAAAGACAGTCTCTTCAACAAATGGTGTTGGGAAAATTGGACAGCCACATGCAGAAGAATGAAACTGGACCATTTCCTTACACCACACACAAAAATAGACTC
>NW_022591368.1:0-6882 GCF_004348235.1 Phoca vitulina
GTGCTGAAATGGCTTACACGCACACACACGGGTGTTCCATGCCGCTCGCAGAATAGTGTCTGAAGGTTGATTCGGATTTTCTTTTTTCTTTTTTAAAATTTAATTTATTTATTTGAAAAAGAGATAGAGATGGAAAGAGAGAGAAAGGAGGGGCAGAGGGAGAGGCAGAGTCCCTTCTGAGCAGGGAGCCCAACATGGGATTTGATTCCAGGACCCCGGGAACATGACCTGAACCAAAGGCAGGTACTAACCCGCTGAGCCACCCAGGTGCCCAGATGTGGATTTTCTAAGTCCCCTGGTGGAGACGTCATGTGAGTCACCACGTCCACACTGGCCCACTGGCCTCAATTGTAGGGCACGTTCATATACGTCACCTCTCTTTACTGCCTGACTTCTTCTTTTTTTTTTTTTTTAAGATTTTTATTTATTTTTGACCGAGCATGTACAAGCAGGGGAAGGAGCAGGCAGAGGGAGAGGGAGAAGCAGGCTCCCCACTGGGCAAGGAACCTGACAGGGGACTCAATCCCAGGACCCCGGGATCATGACCTTAGCTGAAGGCAGACGCTCAACGACTGAGCCACCCAGGTGCCTCTTTTTTTTTTTTTTTAAAGATTTTATTTATTTTTTTGACAGAGACAGCGAGAGCAGGAATGCAAGCAGGGGGGAGTGGGAGAGGGAGAAGCAGGCTTCCTGCCGAGCAGGGAACCAGACGCGGGGCTCGATCCCAGGACCCTGGGATCATGACCTGAGCCGAAGGCAGACGCTTAACGACTGAGCCACCCAGGCGCCCCCCAAGATGCCTCTTTACCACCTGACTTCTGAACAGGTTGAGAAAAATTATTCATGGGGGCTAAATAATTTCTCTCTCTTTTTTTTTAAAGATTTTATTTATTTGACAGAGGTAGAGGAAGCAAGAGAGCACAAGCAGTGGGAACGGCAGGGGGAGAGGGAAAAGCAGGATCCCCGCTGAGCAGGGAGCCCGATGTGGGGCTCGATCCCAGGACCCTGGGATCATGACCTGAGCTGAAGGCAGACGCTTAACAACTGAGCCCCCCAGGGCCCCCCAAATAATTACTCTTTAGGTATAGAGGCTGGTTGTGGTGTGGTCAGCTAGATGCACTCTCCTGTGGAATCCCAAGGTGAGAGTGTAAGCCCCAGCCCCAGGAAGGCTGAGCAAACCACCCCTTAGAGCTCGGAAGCCCCACACAGGTGAGGCAGAGCTTCACGCTCTGGGGGTGGGTGCTCTCACACACCAAACCAGGTTTCAGCCGAAGCCTCAGCTCCTGTCCAGGCTCAGGGTACCCTAGTCAGCCTCCCTTCCCAGGAAGAATGCATGGGGGTGACTGTCCCCCATGATCCGGAGCTGTGCTTTGGGAGTGAGTCACAGGGCCCGAGGGGGCAGGCCCAGCTGGAGAGGCCTTGGGCCCAGAAACGGGACCATGCCCCTCCTGGTACCAACATGGAAGCCGTCTGAGTGGGGACCAAGGAGGCAGCTCCAGGTCCTGTGAAGAAGACAAGGCTTTCAACTTCTGGTTAGAATGAGAATGGCAGTCCCAATGGCAGTCACAGGACTTTTCCACGCATCCTGGGAAAGAAGAGAGTACCAGCAGCCTTCTAATCCAACAGAGCAATGATAAGTATTATCTAGTTCAGAAATGTAGAAATGCCAGTTACAATATTCTCAGGGAGACAAAAATTCAGGGATTTTGATGGCCATTTTATATTATCACTTTACCTTTATACACAAAAACATAAAACTTGAAATAGTTCTAGATTTTTTCCTCCTATTCTGTTGGGGTGTGGCTGCTTCCTCACACAGGAGGAAAAAAAAATCTACATCCACGTCGGTTTATTTGAGGACCCAGTGCAATTCAGGCAGCAAAACCACAACTCAGCAATTTTATTTATTTATTTTTTAAAGATTTTATGTACTTGAGAGAGAGCGAGAGCAAACATGGGGAGAGGGACAAGCCGACTGCACTGTGTGCGGAGCCCAAATGTGGGGCTTGATCTCAGAACCCCGAGACCATGACCTGAGCTGACATCAAGAGTCAGACACTTAGGGGCGCCTGGGTGGCCCAGTCGTTAAGCGTCTGCCTTCGGCTCAGGTCATGATCCCAGGGTCCTGGGATCGAGCCCCGCATCGGGCTCCCTGCTCAGCGGGAAGCCTGCTTCTCCCTCTCCCACTCCCCCCCTCCCACTCCCCCTGCTTGTGTTCCCTCTCTCACTGTGTCTCTCTGTCAAATAAATAAAAAAACTTAAAAAAAAAAAAAAAGAGAGACACTTAACCGACTGAGCCACCCAGGCGCCCCACAACTCAACCATTTTAAAGCCGTTTCCAAAGATCCCTTTGTCCTCATCCTAGTTCCAGGAATAGTGTAGTTATGCTCCCGAATAAGTTGGTGACAGTTCTGAATACCCTCCCAAGCGTGTACTGAACAGGAAACCAAAATGAACATTCTTGGAATTTGTTCTCAGTTTTTCTCTGTTTAGCCCCTTATTAGCTCAGGAGTTCAACAAGTCCTATATGCAGAAAGATCTCTCCATCTTTAGCTACAGGGGAGCTTCGTCTACAGCAGACTCTTTTGTTAAGTATGAAAACTTGCATTTTTGAGGCCTGCTTCTGTATATATATTTTACTGTTACATACTGTTCTGTATGTGTATTTACTTAAAAACTCTACAACACTAAAGACATTTTGTCCATGGGCAACAAGAACAGGTCTCTAAAGGCAACCTCCTTTCACCGGTCCGTGGAGAGCCAAACTTGCCCTTGAGCCAGAAGGAAGCTCCGGTGTGATGTGTGTCCATGCATCATGGAGGTCTTCACCGGTTACGTTCTTGTTCTTACTTTGCGGAGATGCATCTTGCCGTACACTTAGGAAGTATGAACTTTTCTGTATGTATGTTATACTTTTCAAAGTTTACTTTAAAAACTCAGGGCTGCCTCTGAAATTTTATTAAAACTAAAAGCAAAATGTAAGCTTTTTGACCTTAATTTTGCTGGCAGAAATGGAGAAAGGGAGAAATAGGGTTATTCTTAAGTGTGGAATGAGGTGTGTGAGGAACGAGTCTTCCATGGCGCCACCCTTTTGTTGCTGCTTTGCTTTAAATTCTAATCTGCATTCAATTCTTTCTTTTTCCATTTTCAGACTTCCTCTCTCAGTCTTCACTGAGATACACGATGTGCATTATTGGGTCAGGATTGTGATTTTTAAAAGGTTATAAGGTATTCTTTTAAGACCACATTTATAGAGCAGTTTATAAGGAGAGCCACAACATATGGGTGATGATCTTCCCCAGCGAGCAACTCCTAACATGGGGGGAGGTGGCACCAGGAGATACTATAAATCTCTATATGTCTAAATCTTTAAAGGTTATAAAACAAGCTTACAAAGTATTACATAAAATATGTTCTATCCACCTACCTTGACAAATACACCTTCGTAATGACAAAAATATAATATGTAAAGCAATGGTTTTTATATAACTGCAAATTGGCAAAGTACCAAAGATAACTGAATTATTACTGTGTACCTCTGCGTGTTCTGTTGATGGACCACCGGTGCTTGGATGAGCAAAAAGACATGCCTAATCAACCCGTAAAGTTTTATGTATGTATTCCATAAAACTATGTTCTCTTGCCTCATTTCAGAAAAATCATTAGGTTGATAATAATAAAGATTTTCACATAATTATGTTCTATGGACGATAGTGCTGCGCTAGACAACTTTCCCCGAGTCATCAGAGTGTGTCAATCATTTCTGATTCTTTCAGTTGGGAGAAAATTCACTCTGCGGAGGGAGTAGCAACTCGAATTGTCAATAAAATGCGTAAAGCTTTAGATCCAGAAATGAACCACGAGTGTCGATGTCATGTTTGAACATTGCAAAGAGTGCATATGAACAACTTCTATTATTGCAGAAAACATTACACAATATTTTCATTCCATGATATAAATATTGTCCTCGTTTCACTACCACTACTGTTCCTTACAATTTACCTCGGTCCCCAAGGTGTTTATGATTTTCTTTTTTTTTTTTTTTTAAAGATTTTTATTTATTTATTTGACAGAGAGATAGAGAGAGAGAACAAGTATGCAGAGAGGCAGGCAGAGGGAGAGGGAGAAGCAGGCTCCCTGCTGAGCAGGGAGCCTGATGCGGGGCTCGATCCCAGGACCCTGGGATCATGACCCGAGCCGAAGGCAGCTGCTTAACCGACTGAGCCACCCAGGCGCCCCAGGTGTTTATGATTTTCTATTTTCACATTTTTCAGTGCTGGGATCTTAAAAAGAAAAGTGGCAACTGCAGTAGGCCGCTCACATTGCTCAAATGCCTCTTCAGTAGAGATTCTACCTTGATGTAAAGTGGCCAGAAAATAGTCTCTATAGAAATGAGTTCCAGGATTATTTGTACATGAATCTTCTCATTCAGACTGCAGCAAATGTTTCTGTTCCCTAGGTCTAATTTCCCTACATTGAATGTGAATGTCATTTTCATGTTTAAAAAAAAAAATTTTTTTTTTTTAAATTAAGGTCTAGGTTCACAACCAACCTGGGCAGAAGCTACAGAGATTTTTCCATTGACTCCTGGCCCCCATACATGCACAGCCCTCTCCCTGATCATCAGCCTTCCTGCAGGTAGCTCATTTATTACAACTGGTGAATCTACATGGTCACCCAAAATCCAGAGTTGACTTTAGGGCTCACTCTTGGTGTCCTACATTCTATTAATTTGGACAAATGCATACTGATACGTATCTACCATTATAGTGCAATACAGAGTAGTTTCACCACCCTGAAAGTCCTCATTGTCCCACCTATTCATCCCTCCCTCCCCTCTACCATGTGGCAAACATTGATTTTTTTACTGTCTCCATAGGTTTGCCTTTCCCAAAATGTCATATAGTGGGAATCGTATAATATGTAAGCTTTTCAGACTGGCTTCTTTCACTTAGTAGTATGCATTTAAGTTTCCTTCATGTCCTTTCATGGCTTAGTAGCTCCCCTCTTTTTAGTCCCCAGTAAGATTCCATTGTCTGGATGGATCACAGTTTACTTCTCCATTTACCTACTGAAGGCCATCTTAGTTGCTTCCCAGTTTTGGCAATTATGAATAAAGCTGCAATAATAGGGCACCTGGGTGGTTCAGTTGCTTAAGCATCTGCCTTTGGCTCAGGTCATGATCTCAGGGTCCTGGGATCGAGCCCCGCATCTGGCTCCCTGCTCAACAGGAGTCTGCTTCTTTCGCTCCCTCTGCCCCTCCCCCACGTACGTGTGTGTGTGTGTGTGTGTGTGTGTGTGTGTGTGTGCGCGCGCTCTCAAATAAATAAATCTTTTTTAAAAAAAGTTGCAATGAACAACCACATGAAGGTTTTTGTGTGGACATAAGTTTTATCACCTTTGGGTGAATACCAAGGGGTTCAATTGTTGTACTGTATGGTGAGAGTAGGTTTAGTTTTGGAACAAATGCCAAACCATGTCCCAAAACGCTTGTTCCATTTTGTATTCCCACCAGCCAAGAAGGAGAGTTCCTGTTGCTCCACATCCTTGTCATCATTTGCTGTTGGCAGCATTTGGATTTTGGCCTTTCTAATAGGTATGGAGTGGTAGTTCATTATTTTAATCCGCATTTCCGTGATGACATAGGATGTGGGACATCTTTTTCATATGCTTATTTGCCATCTGTGTATTTTCATTGCTAAGATGTCTGTTCAGGTCTTTGGCCCATTTTTTAATCAGGTTGGCAGCTTTCCTTGAGTTGTAAGAGTTATTTGTACATTTTGGAAAACAACACTTTGGCAAATGTATCTTTTGCAAATTTCTTCTTCCATTGTGTGGCTTCATTGTCTTGATATAGGGATTATTTTATACCTAGTTTCACTCTTTTTCACTTTTATTTATTTATTTTTAAGGATTTTATTTATTTATTTCTCAGACAGAAAGAGAGCGCACAAAGAGGAGTAACGGCAGGCAGAGGGAGAAGGGACTCCCCACTGAGCAAGGAGCCTGATGAGGGACTCAATCCCAGGGCCCCAGGATCATGACCTGAGCAGAAGGCAGACGATTAACGAATTGAGCCACCCATGCACCCCTCTCTTTTTATCTGTAAATATGTGGTTTCTTTGGGAAACCATTTTTAAAAATATTTTGAGATATTGTTAATCCTTTGGATTGTTTCTTTTTTTTTTTTTAAGATTTTTAAATTTATTTATATGACAGAGATAGACACAGCAAGAGAGGGAACACAAGCAGGGGGAGAGTGAGAGGAAGAAGCAGGCTTCCCACGGAGCAGAGAGCCTGATGCAGGGATCGATCCCAGGACTCTGGGATCATGACCTGAGCCAAAGGCAGACGCTTAACGACTGAGCCACCCAGGTGCCCCTGGATTTTTTTCTTATATTAAAAGCTGGGGGCGCCTGGGTGGCTCAGTCATTAAGTGCCTGCCTTCAGCTCAGGTCATGATCGCAGGCTCCTGGGATCGAGCCCCACATCAGGCTCCCTGCTCAGCAGGAAGCCTGCTTCTCCCTCTCCCACTCCTCCTGCTTGTGCTCCCTCTCTCACTGTGTCTCTGTCAAATAAATAAATAATATCTTAAAAAAAAAAAAAGCTGCAGACAGCTCAAATTCAAAATTAACTTTATTTTCTGTCCAAGACCATGACTGCTCTTTGAATATTTCCCTTAGCTCTTCTAGTCCATCTTCTAAACTTGTCTATCCTGTTGAACAGCTTTTACAGTATTCATGAGACAAGGTCATATATCAGAGTGGTTATAGGTCATATATGAAATGCTTCATCCAAATGACCCATCCTTGGCCAGACCCAGAAAAAAAAGTCCAAACAGTATATAACCTTGGCATTGATCCAAAGGCTGCTATTGCTGGA
>NW_022591369.1:0-6876 GCF_004348235.1 Phoca vitulina
AAACATACATACATGCACAGAAAACAGCATATAACAAAAATTAATGAAATTCCGATTCCTCCAGCGGTATGCCCTAAGCTCTGAATAATTCCCTTCGGGTCTAGTCCTTCAAATTGCTTCAAAAACGACTGAGCCAATGTAGCAGCATCCTCATTCTCAAAGGGTTTTCCAAATATCTCCTGAATATTAGTATGCAAATTATTAATCATATCTGTCGCCGATGAATTGCCCTCTAAATATTTCTGGATAATACTCCAATCATGTTGAGATTCATTATATCTTAAATTAGTAATACAAAAGGATGTGGAATTCCAATCACAACGCAACCAAATTTGCCTTTCAATTGTTAAAACCTTCTTTCCCAACCAACTAACAGTTTGTCTAAGAACATCTATCTGCGTTTGCAAACGAGTATCAATCATAGTTTGGGAAAGCCAAAGATCCCGTGAATCACGGTGCCAATTTTCTACAAAATGTTTAGTTTGCAAAGATGTATGTAACACAATTCCAGAAACAGTGGCTAATGTGGTTACCGTAATTAAACTTAGAATGACTGCTACAACAATACCAATCAATCGTTTAGTTCGTTTTAAAACTTTCCTGAAAAATTCCAATACCAGAGCATCCACTGGATTTTGAGCCCATAGACGTTCTAAATTTACCGGAAGCCAAATATGAGAGCGTTGTTGCAAAATCATAAGAGAATATCCTGGTTTAAATTCTATAGAACTATTAATACAAGAATACAATCGACATTTAATACAGCTAATTCCATCATTAAAACTAAAATTTCCTATCAAAATTAGATATGGTAAAGGTACACATGCGGTTACATTAATTTCTTTAAAAATGGTGAAATTATAAGCCGATGCAGTCTTTGCTGTGCCGGAAAAGGTTCCATTATAAAGTCTGACAGTCTTAAGCGCAGCTGCAACTTTCCATAAGTGTGTTTGAATATGATCTGGAAATTTTTGATGTGATATGCGAGGGTCTGCGATGCCGCCATCTCCCCAAGCCATCAATCGATGATTTACTACAGATTCATTCCATCGGTTCCGTGGGGGCATCCTATAAGACAAGGATAAATTACAGCGCAAGACGTCCCACTCTGAACAATTTTGTAAAAATTGACCATATGGTCCCCACATAAGCAGATCCTTATAATATTTTGCAAACCTACCAACACATTCCTGCCATTCAAATGGCTTATAGGCCATTCCAATATAAGTAAAATCAGGACAAGCAGGGAACGAGGGAAATTCATCAAAGGTGACATTTCCCCAGGTCATATTAAGAGACCATGCTTCAAGCCTCTGTAATTGAGTGCGAGAGGAATTAACCATTGGTCCAGGTAAAATCCAATTCTGCCAATTCATATTTACACATGGCGAGGGACCCAAGCAAATATATGGACCATCCCCTCTATGCAGGAAATTAAAAAAGGTACCGTCATCCTGATTAAGATAAGTCAGATTCTTCCAAGGAGGCGAAAGTATCATCGGGGAGGTATAAATGGGAATATCTGCACTTCCCCAAGGTGCAGGTTCCATCATAGGTGGGTTAGGTATATAAGCCCAATAACTTACATTAGTCGCCTCAATAGGAGGGGATGACATAGTAAGCAAAGCGCACATGGCCAAGAACAAATGCTCAGGTGTACAAGGCTTCCTTGTTTGCTTCAAGATTTTCTGTCCCTCCCCAGCAAGCTTTTTAATATGCCCCCAAGTGGGTAAAGCAAGAGGCGGAGGCCGCCAATGATGACGCCTATCCAAATGTAAGTGAGCCATAGCTTGCAGGAGAGATTCATCAGCTTGTAACAACGATTCATGCACTCTCGGGGCCTCCATGCGTCGCCTGACAGCCGTCCGAATTGGTTCGTGACCGGATCCACCTTGCCGGGAGCCAGGAACAGGTTTGTCCATTTTCTGTGGAAACATAAGCATAACCTTTCCCTCTATAAAGCAACAATCCTGGCTGCCATTCTGCATCCGCAGCGGGCTTCGAGAGAATATCTCCCTGCGGAAGATTCAAGAAATTCAATGTAAACAATACTTGTGACAAAATGGAACGTGCATTAGATTGAGTAAATGATAATATATGATCTGTTTTCCTCCTTTTTAATTTTTTAATTTGCAATTTTAAAGTATTGTGTGCACGCTCCACAATGGCCTGTCCTTGGGGATTATATTCAATGCCTGTTTTATGCATTATACCATATTGCAAACAGAAAGCTTGAAATTTTTTACTTTTATATGCTGGCCCATTATCTGTCTTGATACTGGAAGGTAAACCCATCACAGCAAACGTTTCTAATAAATGAGTAATAACATGTTGTGTAGTTTCACCCATTTGTGCTGTGGCCCATATAAATTGAGAATAAGTATCTATTACAACATGTACATAAGATAATCGACCAAATTGTGCCACATGAGTAACATCCATTTGCCAAAGTTCGTTGGCATAAGTTCCTCGAGGATTAACCCCAGCTTTTACAGCACGTAAGTGTAAAGGTCTGCAAATAGGACACTGTTTTATAATTTGTTTTGCTTGACGATAAGGAATTTTATATTGAACATGTAATCTACCAGCATTGGTATGCAATAAATTATGTTCCTCGTCTGCAGATGCAAATGACACCAAAGCGTCTACTTGAGCATTGCCATAAGCCAAGGAACCAGGAAGATTAGTATGAGAGCGAATATGAGTTACATAAATACGAGTATTACGATTTCTTAACAAAGTTTGTAAGAGTAAAAATAAACTAAGTAGGTTGGACTTATTAGAACATACCACGGCAGTATATACATTTTTAACGACCCCAACAGCATATGCTGAATCAGCAAGAATATTCACAGCCGAGGGAAAATCTTTTAATACTTGGGCGATGGCAAATAATTCATTTTGTTGGACTGAATTAAAATCTGTATTTTGAACCCAATACCTTTTGGTTGTCCAATATGCACTTTTAGTTTTTGACCCATCTGTAAACACAGTGGGTGCATTAACCAAAGGTTGTTCACTAATTATATCCTGAATAATAAATTCTTGTTTACGAAAACAATCCCATAATTTTCCTTTAGGAAAATGGTAATTAATTTGTCCCACATACCCTGCAAGGGCAATCTGTAATTCCTCTATATTCCGTAACAAAAATGAAAATTGATCTTTAGAAAGAGGAATAATTATATCCATAATTATAGCTCTATCTCGAGCCTGTTCTATCAAATATGCAATCTGAATACCATAAGGAGTGATATTTTTTGAAAAATGATGTCTAGTATAAATCCATTCAGCAGGCAACTCTTTTTGTCCAATAATAGCTGTGGGATATTGCCATGTATTTAAAATATACATTGTCAAGGGTAAAGAAGGATCAATGCGAGTAAGAAAAGCGGATTTAATTTTTTCTTCCACAAATTGTAATTCCTTTTCTGCTTCCGCAGTAAGCTGTCGGGGACTATGAATATCAGAATTTCCTTGTAATGTATCAAATAAATTATGTAATTGATAAGTAGGGATACCTAAAGATGGCCGTAACCAATTAATATCTCCTAATAATTTTTGAAAATCATTCAAAGTCTTCAAATTATCCCTTCGTATAGCTATTTTTTGTGGTCTAACAGTATTTCTTTCTATCACATATCCTAAATAATTTATAATATTTCCTTTTTGAATTTTTTCTGGAGCAATTACCAATCCAAAAGGAATAAAATACTCTGGCAATAATTTTAAAATTTCTTCTAACTCACTTTGATGAGGGCTAGCAAACAAAATATCATCCATATAATGAGCTATATACACCTGAGGCCACTTTTGACGCACGGGACGCAAGGCAGCGTCAACATAAAGTTGACACATCGTAGGGGAATTCATCATGCCTTGAGGCAAAACCTTCCATTGAAACCTTTGGTGAGGTCCCTGCCTATTTATAGAAGGAAGTGAAAAGGCAAAACGCTTCCTATCATCTTTATGTACAGGGATAGTGAAAAAACAATCCTGTAGATCAATTACCATTGTATGCCAATCCCTCGGCAAGGCAGCCGGTGAAGGTACCCCAGGCTGGAGAGCCCCCATGGGGAACATGGAGTTATTAACTCCACGTAAATCTGTAAGTAAACGCCATTTACCTGAAGTTTTCTTTATGACAAAAATTGGAGAGTTCCACGGAGAAGTGGAATGTTCAATATGTTGTTTTTGTAATTGCTCTCTTACCAATTGGTGTGCAGCAGCCAATTTTTCCTTAGTTAATGGCCATTGTTCAATCCACAAGGGATCTTCGGATTTCCATAATATTTTAATAGGTTCCATCTATAATCAAAATTCCAGGTGAGCTCCCCACTGTTCTAAAACATCACAGCCTAAAATATTTAAAGGAACATCTAAAATATATGGTTTTAACACGGCCAGTTGCCCATCCTGGGAGGTAAATGTTACAAATTGAGTGGCTAAGCCAATGCTTCGGACAGGTGCCTTGCCAACTCCTTTTATCTGACAAGGAATCTCATTATAGGGGATATTTTCAGGCCAATCAGCAGTTTTGATAATAGTGATATCTGACCCTGTATCCAACAAGACAGTAATATCTTTCGTATTCAATTTAACTGTCATCAAGGGCTGCATACGAGTTATTTGTGTAGCCCAAAAAACACATTTTTGATCCGTACTGCCAAACCCTCCATGCCTGACAGCGGTAGTCTGACCTATGGGGAGATAGGGTAATAACAATAACTGGGCAATTCGTTCTCCTGCTTCAAAGGACACATCAACTAGGGAAGACATAAGAACTTGAATTTCTCCTCTGTAATCAGCATCAATTATACCTAAGTGAACAGTCACTCCTTTTGATGTCAAACCAGAGCGACCTGTTAATAGAGCAAAAGTGCCAATTGGTAAGGGTCCATAAATTCCAGTAGGAATTTTCTGAGGTCTATCCCCTCCTTTTAAAGTAAATGGCCTTATGGCTGGTATGTCCACTGCGGCACTGTGTTGGGTAGCTGGGCTAAGGGAGAATATGGTTGGTTTCCCCTGTTCATTTGTCCTGGGCCCGGGGTAGGGCCCGAAATCGAGTTTCCCTGCGGCTTTTCTGCAAAACTTGTATTTAATTTAGTGCGACATTCTCGAGCCCAATGTTTTCCCTTCTTACATCGTGGACAAATTCCAGGTCCGCGCCCTTTGTCAGGTTTCTTTTCTTTACAGTTCCTTTTCAAATGCCCTAATTGACCGCAACCAAAACATTTCATGTTCTCGAGTTGCTTAGATTGCAAGGAATGCCAGGTAGTGGCCATTGTTTCAGCAAACAGCTGCATCTTTCTACTCTCTGATGTAACATCCTTACAGGCCTTCATGAAAGCATTAATATCTCCTGTATCTTTAATAGGCAATATAATTCTCTTACAATCCTCATTAGCATTTTCATATGCCAGCAGTTTTAACAGCTGCTGTCTAGCTTCTTCTCCTATGACAGTTCTCTCCAAGGTTAATTTTAATCGCGATAAGAACTCGACATAAGGCTCGTTAGTCTTTTGAATAACCTTAGTCCAAGATCCATAATGTTCTCCTTTTGGGTGAATACGATCCCAAGCTTCTAAACTAATTTCCCGTAATTGATCATGGATTTCTTCAGGGGTAATAACTTGAGCAGCAATATCAGAATATTGACCTATTCCCGCCAACATTTCATAAGTTATAGCCTGGACCCGAGGATTGTTACTTAAAGCGTTCTGACGAGCCTGATCCATACAGAGCTCGGAGAACCACATCTGCCATTGCAGATATTCAGGCTCCTTTAAGAGAGCTCTACAAAGGACTCTCCAATCTTCTGGAGCAAAATTATTATAATGTCGAGCTATACCTAGAAGTAGTTCTTTGACATAATGTGATTGCGGTCCATATAGAGTCACTGCCTTTTTCAAGCGACCAATATCATCTATTGAAATACCTTCATAATATGGTGCTTGTGCTACTCCCTGGACCGGGGGAGGCCTAATAACCGGAAAGGCAAAGATAGGTCTGTCAGCCTCACTCTCATCGTCATTATCCTTTAACGCATCAAGCTCAGCTAAAGCAGCAGAAAGAAAAGGATTTTTGGGAGAAAAAGCTAGCGCGGGCGGCAAAGGCGGAGCGGAAGGCTTTTTCTTAGATTCCCCCGCCATAGTCATGACCCGCTGAAAAACCTTCCATAAGTGCTCGGTCTCGGGATCCGACGTTACTTTCAGTTTCGATTCATCGCTATCGCACTCATTAGGTTCGCGAGGCAGTGCAAGCTTAAAGGCATCCTTTTCTATTGCCTTTTTCTCATCTGTATCAAGGGGAAGGTCCTGTATCGAAGGAGCCACTTCCCTCTGAAAATTCTCAACCGTGCGATCATCCTCCATTGCTTTTAACACTGTAAATATAATCGACCAGATGGACCAAAATCGTACAGGAATCTTTTCCCCCTGCCTCATGGCCTTTTCTACATTATGGCGGACCCGCCGCCAATTATCCACCTCCAGGGAGCCCTCCTCGGGAAACCAAGGATTCCAGTCTCGAACCACTTTCAAACACATCTCAATATCAGTAGAAGCGACAGTAATGCCATAGACAGCAAGTGAATGCTTCAGCATTCGAACATAAGGAGTAGAGGTTTCTTGTCCCATAACCCTGTATTGTATTAAATTACTCACCCTTCCTGAACGTCCTTCAGGGTCCCTGTTCGGGCGCCAATTGTCAACGTCTAGTGCGTTGGGGTCCCTGGGTAAGGGTCGCGAAATCACCAGGACACAGGGGATGCAGAGCAAAGGCAGCACTTGCAACTGCATACTGCCGTTTATTTCTTGACATCTTATATACTCTTTACAATCAAAATCTATTGTTACTGATTAACAATGTAAGCAT
>NW_022591370.1:0-6875 GCF_004348235.1 Phoca vitulina
CTGTTCAGCACTTTCCCTTGGCATATTCTATGCCGCTTTCTCTCTTTTGTGCTAGGTGATGGTATTCTTAGCTGGAATGTTTAAATGCTTGACCAAGAAATGTCAACAAAGAGAACATTTCCCATCTTGTCCTTGTTTGTGCAATATCAGAATCTTCTCTGTAAGATGACCATGTTCTTGCAGACAGTATCACCAAAAAGATGTTGTTTGAAGCTAAAGAACCTCAGGGAATTTTTTCTGTGTACTGAGAAACAACTTCATTGACTTTTAAACGGAATGACATTATATTTGTGATTGTTTTCTTCAGTGAATTATGTCCATGTACATATATTTAAATAAATACTACCTCTACTATAAAAATGTAGTTAATTTGGAATTTTTTAATTTATTTTTTTATTTTTTTCAAAGATATTACTTATTTGAGAGAGAGAGAGTGTGAGAGAGAGAGCAAGCACAGGCAGGGGGAAGCGCAGATGGGAGAGGGAAAAGCAGACTCCCCACTGAGCAGGGAGCTGGTTGTGGGGCTCCATCCCAGGACCCTGGGATCGTGACCTGAGCTGAAGGCAGATGTTAACCATCTGAGCCACCCAGGCGCCCCTAATTGAATGTAAATTAAAAAAAAAAATAGGAAAAAGAAAACAAAATTAGTGATTTCTCCTAACAGGCAAAGTATTAGGACAATTCACACAGTTTAGGTATATTTTTTAAATGTATTTTAAACTATTTAAAATTATTCATTAAGCTATATTAGAATTCTTAACCCTTAAAAACCTAAATTTCTGGTGAAAATTGAGAAGCAAACGTTAGTGGACTGTCTCTTAACCTAGCATTCCTAGTGGAGTAGCAGATTTGTAAACACTTTTCACAATTTTTAGAAATGCACGCTTTCTCATAATAAGTTTTCCAGTTGGCACAGGCCATGCTTACCAACAGACCCAAATATCTTGAGTTCCTCTGTAAAAGGAAGCCAAAAGTACATAAATCTATGTTTGGTAAATAAATAAATAAATAAATAAATAAATTTAAGATAGAACAGTTCATTAAGCTTCTGTTCGAACCCTACAAATATCTGGTAATATATGATTAAGATCCGAGTTTGGTTTTAGGAGAGACTATGGACTCTGAGAAACGAACAGGATTTTAGAGGGGAGGGGGGTGGGGGGATGGGTTAGCCCGGTGATGGGTATTAAGGAGGGCACGTATCGCATGGAGCACTGGGTGTTATATGCAAACAATGAATCATGGAACACTACATCAAAAACTAATGATGTAATGTATGGTGATTAACATAATAAAATAAAATTTAAAAAAAGATCTGAGTTCGGGTTCTCTAGGTGCTATGGTTCTAGAACGTGGCTATTTATTTCTCAAATCCTAGAATTAACATAAGTGTTTCCAATGACTAAAGGGGATTGGATACTTTATTATCTATCATAATAAATCTAGCATTATGTGGCTGATTTTAGGCAATTTATAAAATAGAAAAATGATCCTGAGTGAAAGTGATATAATCTAGCTCAACGCTCACTTTGTCTCAGAGCTAAACCGTGGTCACTAAAAAAAAAAATCACTCATTTTTTTCCCCCTCTGCAAACCTGAAGATAGTACTGCTTGGAAATAGGATTCTCTGTAGAATTTACGGGTTGCTAGGAGGATGCATAGCTGGAGTAATAGCATTCATCGTTCATATGCTTTTACTTCCAGAGCCTGAGAACACGCCTTAGAATTTGGCCAAATGCCCATATGCTTCTCCTATACTTCCAAAGATAAGGGACTTGAAGCTATGTGCATTCATAAAGAAGGGGAGGATTGCCTATAAATTATATCTCAACAAATTTGATTTTTATAAAAGGTGGAGGGAAGGAAGCCTAGCGGTACCCAAACAAAAGAAATCCAGCGAACGTGTCATACCCATAAGCACATCTATGTGTCTAGTGCTTGAAAAAGTGTTCAAAATCTTCGTCCAGCTCCATGAAACTCTGACTGTCACCTTAGCGTAGTACAGGATCAAGCGGATGGAGGTAACAGTGGAGCAGCCTCCTGGCTCCCGCCCGCAAATGAACCCCGAGGAACTCTAAAGGTACGAAGGAAATAGATCAACAGCAATTTTCTCAACAGCCATCCTGGTTGCAGGAGGTCCAAGTGGTATTCCCTCTCAAGTGTTGGAGGAAAAGAGCTCTGGGCCTAGAATTTTATATGCTGTCATATTCTCATTCGAGTAGGAGAGTGTATGTATTCGCTTTTAATGGCAGCCATAACACAGCGCCACAAACTGAGCTACTTAAATCAAGACATATTTCTTACGTCACAGCTATGTGAAAGAGATGTCTGAACTGGCTCGGTGAGTTTCCTGCTCTGGGCTTCCCAAAGCCGATGTCAAGGCTCCGAGCAGCTGGGCTCTTAGCCAGAGACACTGGGAGGAATCTGCTCATTCAGATTGCTAAGGAAATCCAGTTTCTTGGAGTTTCTGGACTGAGAGCCCCACTTGCTTGCTGGCTGCCAACTGGAGGCCCTCCTTAACTCCTGTAGGGGCCTCCATCTTGCATATGGCCCCCCTCAACTCAGGGCCAGCAATAGGGCGCCCCATCTCTCTACCTCTCCTTCTGCCACATCTCTCTTGCCTCCAGTCTGAGAAAGTCTTCATTTTGAAGGGCTCATGTGATTCACTGGGCCCCTCAGATGATCTAGGATAATCTCCCTGTCTTAAAGTCAACGGAGTAGCCACTTTAATTACATCTGCAAAGCCCCTTCATAGCAGTACCTAAATTAACATTTGATGAGTGACTAACATGACACTTGGAGGAAATCTTCAGAATTCTGAATACAAACGGGTATTAAAAATATTTTTGAACATATAAAGCCTAAAGAATATTTTTCCCAGAAAGATCCAACTTGAAAATATCTTTTGGATAAAGTATTCCAATAGTAAGAGAAACACATCCAGGAGATGTAACAAGAGAAAAAAGAATGAATAACCAATTTTGCTAAACTTTTTATTTATTAAAGATAGTTAAAATTTTGTTTAAAAACAATTTTTAAATTGTTAATTTGTTACAGATTATTGTTGCCTTAAAAAGGGGGGTGTGGGGCGCCTGGGTGGCTCAGTCATTAAGCATCTGCCTTCAGCTCAGGTCATGATCCGAGGGTCCTGGGATCGAACCCCACATCAGGCTCCCTGCTCAGCGGAAAGCCTGCTTCTCCCTCTCGCACTCCCCCTGCTTGTGTTCTGCTCTTGCTATCTCTCTCTCTGTCAAATAAATAAATAAAATCTTAAAAAAAAAAGGGGGGTGTGTGAAGGGTGAGGGGAGTTTCTATCACAGAAAAGAAAAAGTATAGCAACAACTCAGAAATAAAAATCTGGGTAATATCAGGGAAATGGAGAGGGAGGAAGCACACAAAAGAGATATGAAAACATGCTAAATAACTTTTTAGGAATGACCAAAAACAATGATAAATAAATGTAAATAAACATTAGTATGCATCAAAGTTTAAGGGCAATAATTATGAGAAGAAAAATAGAATGAATAATGTTTAAACCAACAGAAGAAAACTCAGTACAGTAAAAGGAATGCCGGTGCGGAGAGGGAATTTTTTAAAGCATAATAAATGAAAAAGACAATGGCTGAGATAATTCCTACTGTGTTAGCAATCACAATAAAGGTAAACTCCTAAACTTATCTCCAATTAAAGAACTAAAATTTTTAGGTTAGATTTAAAAATAATCCAGGGCATACGCTGTTTTCAAAAGACACCCTGAAAATGAAAGAAAAAAAAAACCAGAAAGATTAAAACTAGACCTGCGTCTGAAGCCTCGCTCCGTCAGCCAGCCCGGGCACTTGCGGGTCCAGCCGCCGCCCTGCCGGCCGCTCCTCCTCCCTCTGCCTCCCGCACGCCCCTGCTCGCGCGCTCTCTCCTCTCTCTCTCTCAAATATAAAAAAAAGAAAATTGGAAGAATCACTGCGCACCTTCTCCGGACGCGTGGACGTGCGGAGATCCAGAAACACTCGGATAAAAGAGAAGTGTCCTGCGCAGCCCAGGCCCGGCGACAGGAAGCCCGATCTCCCTTCCGGCACCTGAGTTCCTTCAGAAGCCGCTCCGCGCCTCCACTTGGTCTCCCCCAGGCTCGGGGTCGCGATGCAGCCCCCTGCCGCCACCAGGTTCACACTGGGCCTCCCGGTCCTGCTGCTGGTGCCCTGGGTCACGGCGGCGGCGGCCGGATCGGTCGTGGGCGCGGCGAGCAGCGGGCGAGAGACACGTGAGTCCCGGGCCTTTGGGAAGCTCGTCGCCCGCTGGGGCCGGCGTCCCGTCCTCAACCCCGCCGCGAGCTCCTTTCCCGCTCTGCGGGATCCGCCGGGACTTTGTCGCCCTCTGGGACGGAAAGGAGGCGACCTGGGCGACCCCGGACTGCCACCTCTGGGCGTGTGGCGCGCGGGGGAGTGGGAGGGGCGGCAAGGAGTCTGCGATCGCCCCCAGCGCCCGCCTGCCCCTCGGGGAGCCGGAGCCCGAGCCCCTGAGCCCGGGGCTATGGGCAGGACAGGGCGATCCCGCAGGGCCTGGACCCCACACAACCCCGCGACGCGGCCATGAGTCACCATCCCCACAGCTGTCCCCCGGTAGACTTCCCAGGACACTTGAGCCAAGGTTCAAGGCACATGCAGCGCCAGGCCCTCCTTCACCGGCCACATCCTAGCACCACCCAGCTCAGGGTGGGCAGCTCTGATACCCCCTGACCAGAGACCTCCTCGCTACAGGTCCCTGGACCACTGCAGCCTCTTCCAGGCTCACTTTCCCTGCCTCGAGTGGCATTGCCTGGCTGGGTCACAAGTTGGTGTCTCTACCTAACGTTCCAATGTTAGGACGTGACAAAGGGCACAGAACATTTTCCTACAGTGTCACAGGGTCCTATGGCCCAAGAAGCAGGTCCAGCCGCTCGTTCATCCATATATTGTCTATGGCTGCTTCACTTTGCTAAGGCCGCAGATTCGAGTAGGTACAACAGAGACCTATGCAATATTCATATATACAGAGAACCTTTGCACCAGGCTGGCATTTCAATGAAAATAGGATAGGGTTCACACCCCTGCATCCTTACAGAGGTTTTAGGGTTGGTACTCAACTCTGTCATTCCATCCAGGGTAGGGCACTGTTTTAACATTGTATTTGGAGAAAAGAGAAGACAGTGTGAGAATATTGTACTTGAATTTCCCTGCCCCCTAGCCCCCAACCCACAAGTAATTCAACTACAAACATTTTTTACTCCTGTAACAAATGTGGGGAACGTGAAAGGACCACTTCATGGGTGCCTGAACCAATGGTGTCACTGTGAACAGGACCTGGGGCAGGTGACTTCTCATCTGCAGCACCTCGTGCCTTGCACCATTTCAATAACAGGGGCCATGATAACACTAGGATCCCTGAGGACGATGTCAGCTCACACACTAGGTCCACTGACAATGTCTGCATGGTCTCTGCTCCCCAGTGTAAACCTACCCCTGCGAATGAGCACATGACCCTTTGGGGAAGGCCAGTAGGAAGCATTGCTCTTGCTGTTGACCAGGAGGGTCCCTCCTGATTGGAAGCTGGCTTCTGCTTCTCCTAAAGGCTTCCAGCTCTGAGAAGTGGCTCAGGTCTGGAACCTGGGCAGAGGATCCAGACTCTCTGTTGGGTGTTTGCTTTCAGCCTCCTCCTCATCCATCCTGGGGCTTGGTCTTTGTTTGTTTGTATTGTTTAAATCGAGCAGCCTCTGGGTTGGCTGTCCAGCTATCTTGCCTCTGGGATCACTGTGTTCTGTGAGCCAAAGGGATGGAGAGCTTTCTGTGGGGCAGGCCCTGACCAGCATTCCAACCTCCAGGATTATTTCAATCATGGCTGCCTCCAGGCTCCTGACAGTTGAGCGCCTGTATCTCAACTCTCTTATTTTGGGATTTTTCACCCCATTACTCCTGGGCCCCTATTTCTGCAACACCGTCTCCTACCGCCAAGCTGGGCCATCAGAGAGACGTCATTGAGCTTCTTGACAACGCGGGTGCCCTTCTCACGGTGCAGTCTTCATGAGTGTGATGAAGAGTCCTCCAGACCTCTCCATGAGCAGAGTTGGAGGACATGTTTTTAGTTTTGTTTTACGTATTTCTTGCTATATCTGTTCTGTCATATGCACTTCTCTGAGCCTTTTAATCCCTTCTTCTGCTATCTGCCTGGGCAATGCCTGATATTCTAGTCTGTGCAGTGTGGATCACCCTTTCCAAGCTTCCAAGACCCATCCTAATGGCTGATTATCACCATCTTCAGGGCTGTAGTAAATCCTGTGACCCATGACTGTGAACTCTCCCTTCTCTGACTTTGGATTCCATCCTCACCCTGCCCCCACCGTGCCCCAGCTCCTCAGGAGCAGCCCCCTCCCTGCCCCTCATCTTCCTACAGGACCCTGGCCTACATCCTCACAGTCCTCTGGCGTGTAGACCTCTTCTTTCTATAGCCAGCCTGGCATGTGCCTGGATTGGGTAGAGACTGACTGATGCAGGGTTTGCCCTGCTAGGCGTGGGGTCATATCTGGGGATATGTGGTTTCCTGCCAGGCCGAGGCATCGTGACCCTCCTCAAACCCGGGAAGGGCGTCACCTCTACCGCTGGGGGGGAGGGGCTGTGCAGGGACAGTCCTGGCTCTGCTAGCTCAGCCTGCCACACGTTCTAGTGCTGTCACGTGCATGGCCGAGGGGTGCCTGCCGGTCATTGTCTTCCAACCCCAACCTCTACCTGTGCTTTCCCTTCGCAGATGCTCTCTCTCTTTCCTACAATTTCAACATCACATCTCGGACCAGGCCTGGACAACCATGGTGTGAGATTCAAGGCCTGGTCAATGGAAACCAGTTTCTTTCT
>NW_022591371.1:0-6868 GCF_004348235.1 Phoca vitulina
AAATGGAACAAATAATCCTAAAATTTGTATGGAACCAGAAAAGACCCCGCATAGCCAGAGGAATGTTGAAAAAGAAAAGCAAAGCTGGCGGCATCACAATTCCGGACTTCCAGCTCTACTACAAAGCTGTCATCATCAAGACAGTATGGTACTGGCACAAAAACAGACACATAGATCAATGGAACAGAGTGGAGAGCCCAGAAATGGACCCTCAACTCTATGGTCAACTAATCTTTGACAAAGCAGGAAAGAATGTCCAATGGAAAAAAGACAGTCTCTTCAACAAATGGTGTTGGGAAAATTGGACAGCCACATGCAGAAGAATGAAACTGGACCATTTCCTTACACCACACACAAATACAGACTCCAAATGGTTGAAAGACCTCAATGTGAGACAGGAGTCCATCAAAATCCTAAAGGAGAACACAGGCAGCAACCTCTTCGACCTCAGCCGCAGCAACTTCTTCCTAGAAACATCGCCAAAGGCAAGGGAAGCAAGGGCAAAAATGAACTATTGGGACTTCATCAAGATAAAAAGCTTTTGCAAAGCAAAGGAAACAGTCAACAAAACCAAAAGACAACTGACAGAATGGGAGAAGATATTTGCAAATGACATATCAGATAAAGGGCTAGTATCCAAAATCTATAAAGAACTCATTAAACTCAACACCAAAAGAACAAAGAATCCAATCAAGAAATGGGCAGAAGACATGAACAGACATTTCTCCAAAGAAGACATCCAAATGGCCAACAGACACATGAAAAAGTGTTCAATATCGTTCAGCATCAGGGAAATCCAAATCAAAACCTCAGGAGATACCACCTCACACCAGTCAGAATGGCTAAAATTAACAAGTCAGGAAATGACAGATGTTGGCGGGGATGCGGAGAAAGGGGAACCCTCCTACACTGTTGGTGGGAATGCAAGCTGGTGCAGCCACTCTGGAAAACAGTATGGAGGTTCCTCAAAAAGTTGAAAATAGAGCTACCATATGATCCAGCAATTGCACTCCTGGGTATTTACCCCAAAGATACAAAAGTAGGGACCCGAAAGGGTACGTGCACCCCGATGTTTATAGCAGCAATGTCCACAATAGCCAAACTGTGGAAAGAGCCAAGATGTCCATCAACAGATGAATGGATAAAGAAGATGTGGTATATATATACAATGGAATATTATGCAGCCATCAAAAGGAATAAGATCTTGCCATTTGCAGCGACGTGGATGGAACTGGAGGGTATTATGCTGAGCGAAATAAGTCAAACAGAGAAAGACATGTATCATATGACCTCACTGATATGAGGAATTCTTAATCTCAGGAAACAAACTGAGGGTTGCTGGAGTGGGGGGTGGGGTGGGAGGGATGGGGTGACTGGGTGATGGACACTGGGGAGGGTATGTGTTCTGGTAAGCGCTGTGAATTGTGCAAGACTGTTGAATCTCAGATCTGTACCTCTGAAATAAATAATGCAATATATGTTAAGAAAGAAAAAAAGAAGAAGAAGAATGTAGCAGCAGGGGAAGAATGAAGGGGGGGAAATCGGAGGGGGAGAAGAACCATGAGAGACAATGGACTCTGAAAAACAAACTGAGGGTTCTAGCGGGGAGGGGGTTGGGAGGATGGGTTAGCCTGGTGATGGGTATTGAGGAGGGCACGTTCTGCATGGAGCACTGGGTGTTATGCACAAACAATAAATCATGAAACACTATATCTAAAACTAATGATGTAATGTATGGGGATTAACATAACAATAAAAAATTTAAAAATAAAAATAAAAAAATAAAATGTATATCAACACTATTTCTAGAAATAAGTTAGCTAAATAGTGGATGCATTAACACTTTCAGGCTACTGTGGCCTGATGAAAGAAAAAGTAAACAAGGTGTTCTGATGTGATAAATAGAAATACTCTGAAAATTAAGGGTCAAATGTTCCCATATGGTTTAATGGTATGAAGTGGTTCACATATATAAGACAATGCCGTATCTTCAACCCCTGAGCAAAGCATTGATGAGTTCAAGTCCATTACACCAAGGACAAGAAGTCAAATCAGGAAAAAGAAATCCCCACTTGCTTTCTTTTTGACTGTCTTCCCTGTTATAAATCTTGTTGATTAGCATCAGTACTCATGATATTCAATTGGGAATTCTGTTCTCCATGAATGCAAGATACACAATCATGAATTATTTGAATGAATAACTGTATTTATAAACTAAGCAATATCAAGGAGGCAAAAAATAAAAGGACAAAAAATTCCATCAAAATTCAGAGATAAAAAAGACACACCTATAAAATTAAGTAAATAACTTCTCATTGAAGTACATGTACTATTTTGGAAATCTTATTATTGAAAAACTACAGAGTGATAAATGTCAGAAAAGAAGCTACCCATAGCTGGCATCTATTAAGGATCCTGAAATAATAATTAATCCTGGAATTTAGGAAAATTAACTTTCTTTGACTACATGACTATTACATCACTTTATAAGTTTCATGCAAATATTTCACAAAAATATTTGAATCAAATTTTGCATACAACTGTAGTACTCTCTATTCTAGCATTGTGCAAGGTGTAAATTCTGATACTATATTTTACTTTGAAACACAACCAGTTAAATTAGTTTTGTAGCACAACGAAAATATTAAGAGTGTGTGTGTGTGTGTGTGTGTGTGTGTGTGTGTGTGTGTTTTAAGTAGGCTCCACACTGGGCATGGAGCCCAACATGGGGCCTGAACTCAAGACCCTGAGATCAAGACCAGAGCTAATATCAAGAGTTGGACACTTAACCAATTGACCCACCCAGGCACCCAAAGTGTGTTTTTATTGAAGTCCTTCTGTAATATGTTTTTAAAGTCTGTCCACCTGAGGAATAAACATTCACTTAAACTCCCAAATCCTAATAATCTCCATGATTTTTTGCTTATTTGAAGAAGCAACTTCTTTTTTTGTTCTTATTTTTTTTTCTCTTTCAATACATTATCTCATTTAATCCATGATGGCGGTATTATTAACCACATTTTATGTATGAGAAAGCAAGACTAACAGAGGCTAAATTTTCCTAATTTCATACAGCTATTATTGTAAATACCAGAACTCAAATTGAGATCTTTCTGATTCTGAAGCTCATATTCTTAATTCCTACCATATATCATCTTCTGAGTTTATACAATATGAGCTTCACTTTTTCTCTCTTTCAATCCACCTTTTCCCCTCCACACACACTTATGCTCTACTTAAAAGGTCCATCTGCCAAATACAAGTTTTGCTATGACTCTTCCTTTTCCCATACTGTTTCCTCTTGCTCTCCCACTCAGGTAGGCAGGTGCCTATTCTTAAAGGAAAATGCAAAATCTGAACTCCTTGAAGACCCACCCCTGGAAACCATAACCTCTGCCTTGGCTGAAACCTCACTGCCCTCTTCCAATTGTCTGTGCTTACGTTACCTCTTTCCCTTCTCAAGAGTTTCTTGCTGGAAGGATGGTTTTATCTGGATCCTTCAAGAAGCAGATACCAACACAGGATTAACCATGTAAGAATTCTGCTCAAGCAAGGAAGGCTGGGATTGCTGTCAGACACCAAGCCTAATGCAGAGACAAGGAGGGAAGTTTCAGTAGAAGTTCCTACACTGCAGTCTAAAGAAGGTTTAATAAGTCCACTGAGGAGTCTTCAAGCCAGTCAGGCAATGAAGAGGTCCATATGTCCTCAGAACAACTTCACTTTAGAATCTCTGCTGTGCTCTGTCATAGGCCAGAAGCAGCCCTTGGAGAGCATGACCTGGGTACAAACATGGCAATGGATTTCAGAGCAGAGTAGCTGGAAATCCTGGTAAGTTACATACCCTGGTCAATTATGCTCCCCATAATTGGAGGACTGCAAGATGCATTCATAAGACTGCCAAGAACAATTCCCAACTGAGCCACTTACGAGGTTTGTCACATTGGGAAAGATATTGCATCTTTCTGAGTCATTTTGTAGGAGTAGAACTGTTATAGAAAATAAATGTGATAAATTATGTGAAAGCACGTACTGCAGGAACTATTCAAAATCATTAGTTGTTTTTATCTTCTCTAACATTTAATAGATTACCTATACATAGTAGGCATTAATAATGTATTAAAGTCATTCTGTTTACATGTACAAATAAATGCATATATGTAAAAAGTTGTAACCACATGTGCATATGGATAAAATAAATTGAACCTCTGTTTTTATTTCTCTGTTTATAATTTAAAGAATCCTTCTATTAAACTTCATGTTTTACCTTTGAACCAAATTTTCCCTGGTGTATACCATTCTCTATTATTTGCCTTGTTTCAACCAAAAAAGATACTTGTACAAGTGAAAGTACCAGACTGATAAGATCTTGTATCTTAAAAACAAATAATAATAGGGGGGCGGAGCAAGATGGCGGAGGAGTAGGAGACTTGGATTTCGTCTGGTCTCAGGAATTCAGCTGGATAGGGATCAAACCATTCTGAATACCTACAAACTCAACAGGAGATCGAAGAAAAGAATAGCAACAACTCTCTGAACAGAAAAGCGACCACTTTCTGGAAGGTAGGACGTGCGGAGAAGTGAATCTGAGGTGATATTCGGGAGGATAGACGGCGGGGGAGGGGGCCTCCGTCAGCCGCTTCTGGCAAGTGATAGAGCCAGGGAGCACAAAATCGGAACTTTTAGAAGTCGGCTCCGCTGAGGGACGTCACTTCGGTGGCTAAGCGGGGGGTGGAACCCTCGTGGGACAGTGTGGTCTCAGAACCCTCGGGGTCACAGAAAGACCGCAGGTACCTGAGTGCGGCAGAGCTCCCAGGTATCGGAGCAGGGAAGCCGGCTGCAGAGACAGAGCCCAGGCGCGGGCTCTCAGCTCGGGGTTGCCATAAACCGTGATCCGCGGCACAGTCGGGCCACTGCTCCTCCAGCAGGGACCCAACAAGCGGCAGATCCGGGGAGACTCACCTTCCTTCCCCAGGAGGAGCGGCGTGGGAGCGCACAACAGGAATCTGCTGGGTTTGGAGACTCCACACCGAGTAGGGTGCCAGAGATAGAAACACTCGGTCGCAGGCTGGGTGAGCGCAGAGTGTGGCCGGAGACCGGGGAGACAGTTGTGACTGACTGCTTTTCTGTGGGGGCGCACTGAGGAGTGGGGCCCCGAGTTCTCAGCTCCTCCGGGGAGGAGATTGGGAGGCCACCATTTTCACTCTCGGCCTCCAAAGCTGTACGGAAAGCTTACAGGGAACAAAAGCTCCCGAGAGCAAACCCAAGCAGAATACTTAGCCCAGACCGGCAAGGGCAGGGCAATTCCACCTCTGGCAAAGACATTTGGGAACCACAGCAACAGGCCCCTCCCCCAGAAGATCAGCAAGAACAGCCAGCCAAGACCAAGTTTACCCATCAATGAGAACGGCAGAACTCCAGCGCTAGGGGAATACTGCACAAAGAATTCATGGCTTTTTTACCATGATTCTTTAGTCTTTCAAAGTTAATTTTTTTTTAACTGTCTTTTTTTTTTTGAATTTTTGTTTTTCCCTTTTTCAACCAACATCTTATCAATCCCTTTTTTGAAAAACATTTTTATTTTTCATTTTTAGAGTCATATTTTATCCCTTCATAGTAGTTACCCTTATTTGTGGCATATATATATAAGTTGTTCTCTCTTTGAAATTTTGAGATAGTTTCTTCTAACAGACCAAAATATACCCTAAATCTCTAGTGTATGGTTTTGTTCTACTCTCCTGCCTGATCACATTCTCTCCCTTTTTTCCTTTTTTTGTTAAATCCTCTTTTCTTTTTTCAAACAACTTCTTATCAATTCCTTTTATAAATTTTTTTATAATTTTCATCTTTACATTCATATTCCATCCCTTCATCATATCAACCCTTATTTTTGTACATATATAAGTTTTTCTTTCTTTAAAATTTTGGGAGGCACTATCTTCTAACACACCAAAATCCACCCAAAATCTAGTGTGTGGCACTGATCTATGCACCAGCCTGATCATATTTGATAATATTCTGGGGTTTTTTGTTTTGTTCTGTTTTTTTTTTTTTTTTGCTTTTATCTTTTTCTTTTTCTTTTTCTTTGCTTTTTCTTTATTCTTTTTTTCCCTTTCTTTTTCCCCCGGCTTCAGGTCTTTTCTGATTTGTTTAGAGTATATTTTCTGGGGACGTTGTTACCCTGTTAGCATTTTCTTCTCTCATTAATCTATTCTCCTCTGAACAAAATGACAAGACAGAAAAAAATCACCTCAACAAAAAGAACAAGAGATAGTACCGACTGCCAGGGACCTACTCAATATGACATTAGTATGATGTCGGATCTAGAGTTCAGAATCATCACTTTAAAGATACTATCTGGGCTTGAAGAAAGCAAGGAAGTTATTAGAGAAATGCTTTCTGGAGAAATAAAAGAACTAAAATCTAACCAAGTCGAAATCAAAAAGGCTATTATTGAGGTGCAATCAAAAATGGGGGTGCTAACTGCTACGATAAATGAGGCAGAACAGGGAATCAGTGATACAGAAGACCAAATGATAGAAAATAAAGAAGCTGAGAAAAAGAGAGATAAACAACTACTGGATCACCAGGGCAGAACTCGAGAGCTAAGCGATACCATGAGACAAAACAACATTAGAATAATTGGGATCCCAGAAGAAGAAGAAAGAGAGAGAGGGGCAGAAGGTATATTGGAGCAAATTATAGCAGAGAACTTCCCTAATATGGGGAAGGAAACAGGCATCAAAATCCAGGAGGCACAGAGAACCCCTCTCAAAATCAATAAAAATAGGTCAACACCCCAACATCTAATAGTAAAACTTACAAGTCTCAGAGACAAAGAGAAAATCCTGAAAGCAGCTCGGGAGAAGAG
>NW_022591372.1:0-6855 GCF_004348235.1 Phoca vitulina
ACAGCCACATATAGAAGGATGAAACTGGACCATTTTCTTACACCATACATAAAAACAAACTCAAAATGGATGAAAGACCTAAATGTGAGACAAGAATCCATCAAAATCCTAGAGAACACAGGCAGCAACCTCTGTGACCTCAGCCGCAGCAACTACTTGCTAGACATGTCTCCAAAGGCAAGGGAAACAAAGACAAAAATGAACTATTGGGACTTCATCAAAATAAAAAGCTTTTGCACAGCAAAGGAAACAGTCAACAAAACCAGAAGACAACCAACAGAATGGGAGAAGATATTTGCAAATGACATATCAGATAAAGGGCTAGTATCCAAAATCTATAAAGAACTTCTCAAACTCAACACCCAAAGAACAAATAATCCAATCAAGAAATGGGCAGAAGACAGGAACAGACATTTCTCCAAAGAAGACATCCAAATGGCCAACAGACACATACATCACTTGGTATCAGGGAAATACAAATCAAAACCACAATGAGATACCACCTCACACCAGTCAGAATGGCTAAAATTAACAAGCCAGGGAACGACAGATGTTGGCAAGGATGCAAGGAAAGGGGAACCGTCTTACACTGCTGGTGGGAGAATGCAAGCTCGTGCAGCCATTCTGGAAAACAGTATGGAGGTTCCTCAAGAAGTTGAAATAGAGCTACCCTATGACCCAGCAATTGCACTACTTGGTAGTTTACACCAAAGATACAGAAGGGGCACCTGCACCCCAATGTTTATAGCAGCAATGTCCACAATAGCCAAACTATGGAAAGAGCGCAGATGTCCATCGACAGATGAATGGATAAAGAAGATGTGATATATATATACAATGGAATATTACGCAGCCATCAAAAAAATGAAATCTTGCCATTTGCAACGACACGGATAGAACTAGAGGGTGTTATGCTAAGCGAAATAAGTCAATCAGAGAAAGACAATTATCATATGATCTCACTCATATGTGGAATTTAAGAAACAACACAGAGGATCATAGGGGAAGGGAGGGAAAAATAAAACAAAGACGAAACCAGAGAGGGGACAAACTATGAGAGACTCTTAAGCATAGGAAACAAACTGAGGGTTGCTGGAGGGGCATGGGGTGGGGGGATAGGGTAACTGGGTGATGGATATTAAGGAGGGCATGTGATATAATGAGCATTAAGTTTTATATAAGACTGAAGAACCACAGGCCTGTACCTCTGAAACCAGTAATACATTATATGTTAATTAATTGAATTTAAATTTTAAAATGTTTAAAACAAACCAAAAAAGAATATTACACAAAAATATGGAAAATAATCAGAAGATCTGAAATAAAAAATGATGAAAAGAGGTTGTTTTTGGAGAATAAGAAAGGAATAGGGAGAATGAGTCACATCTGTTACTTTTTGTTTTGATCAATTTTTAATCATGTGCATATATTATTTTGACCTGCTCCCTCCAAAAATGTTTCTCATTTTAAAATATATAGGGGCACCTGGGTGGCTCAGTTGGTTAAGCACCTGACTCTAGATCTCAGCTGAGGTCTTGATCTCAGGGTGGTGAGTTCAAGCCCCACATTAGGGGGCTTGAACATAATAATAATAAATAAAATAAAATAAAAAAATATATACCTAAACTATATTTATAGCATAATTACAATTCCATAATTGTGGACAGGAAAAAGATAAGTCTGGTGGATAGGACTATAGATACTTTTTCCCTCTTCACTTAAATGTTGGGTTCCTTAAAGTAAGGGCCTAGACCCTCTTGTCACTGTAATTTCTCTTCTTTCTGTAATTTTTTCTTTGTAATTTCTTTTCTAGTCTCATGCTTTCAATAGGCAGCTATAGCAGTATTTTCCAAAGTATGATCCGTGGATCACCTAGATCAAAATCACCTAAAGTGTTTGTTAGACTACAGATTTCCTCGGCCTTACATCTCATAGTTTTGCATTTCTTTGTTTTGGTATCTCAGTATCTTTAAAAAATACCCAAACAGTTTAGAAGTATAGTGTTAAAAAAAAATTATAGTGTTAAGAGAACCTTCTATAATGAAAGAAGGTATGAAAGAAGGTATTCTCATATAACAGGAATAATATACCCTTATGAATGTAAATGAATACACTGATTTTCAGTAATTGCTGTCCCTTACTAGTCCATTGACTCTTGGAGGTATCAAAAAACAGCCTAGCAAACTCAGACCATAGGGCTTGTTTGATCAAGACAGTTTTGAATCTTTCTTTGTCAACCATACTGTAAGGGGGAAAAAGGAGGAAATGATATGAAAGGAGTAATATGACCTGATTTATGTGCATAATCTAGGATCTGTATGTTGAACGAGTTAGTAGAATAATGCAGCTAAGAGGATACTGCAGTGGTCCAGACAAGGGAAAATAGCTTAAATTAGGTGGTAGCATAGAGATAGAAAGAAATGGAATGATTCCAGATATATTCTGGAGGTAGAATTTATCTATGGATAGACTAGATGTGGAAGTCGAGGGAAAGAGAGTAATCAAGGATAACCTGAAATTTCTCAACTTAAATAATTGGATGAATGATGGTGTTATTTACTGAAATGTAGAAGGTTATAGATTTAGGGGAAAAAAATCAAGTCTTTGTTTTAGCCACCTTAATCTTTTTTTTTTTTTCATTTTTTAAAATTTAAATTCAATTAATTAACATATAATGTATTACTGGTTTCAGGGGTATAGGTCTGTGATTCATCAGTCTTATATAATACCCAGTGCTCACTGCATCACATACCCTCCCCAATGTGCATCACCCAGTTACCCCATCCCTACACCCCCCCTTCCTTCCAGCAACCCTCAGTTTGTTTCCTATGCTTAAGAGTCTCTTATGGTTTTTCTCCCTCTCTAGTTTTGTCTTGTTTTATTTTTTCCTCTCTTCCCCTATGATCCTCTGTTTCTTAAATTCCACATATGAGTGAGATCATATGATAATTGTCTTTCTCTGATTGACTTATTTCACTTAGCATAATACCCTCTAGTTCCATCCACATCATTGCAAATGGCAAGATTTCATTTTTTGATGGATGCATAATATTCCAGTGTGTGTGTGTGTATACACCACATCTTCTTTATCCACTCATCTGTCAATGGACATCTGGGCTCTTTCCATAGTTTGGCTATTGTAGCCACCTGAATCTTATGATCAATCTTACCATTACTAAAAGTAGAACAAACATTGTGTGCCTCTTTATTTGACATAATATGAAGCATATAGTATCATCTGTAAATATTTCTGCCCCAAAAGTTGTATCTGAATCTAATCAAACCTCTAGGAGTAACTTCCACTTAGAGGAAATAGAAAGAATATAAAAACAAGTTAAATGACAACACAAGAAACCAAATCAGTATCTAGAATGTAGGACAGTCTACAGGAAAACTGACTCAGATTCTATAACAAGTCAATGGCAGGAACAAAAAAAAGGAAGCCTGCTCTAGTTTAATAGCGATTTAAGAGGCATGGCAATCAAGGAATGGACTTTGCCTGGATCCTCTTCTGAACAAACAACTATAAAAAGACATTTTAAACAATGAGGGAAATTTGATTATGGATTGTGTGTCAGATGATATCAAAAATATACTGTAATCTTGTTAAATTACATAATGGCATTTTAGTTACGTAAGAAAATATCCATTGCTTTTAGGCTGCATATAGGACTGAAATGATATAGTATCTGGAATTTGCTTTGAAATACTTCACCAAGGAAAAAAAGAGAAACATGAAATGGAAAATGTGTCCCAATCTTGAGAATTGCTAAATCCATCTGATGAGTATATGAAAAGCATGTCTGAAATTTTCATAACAGAAATTAAAAGGAAAAGGATTCTGTTTTGGCCCTGCTAAATTTGGGATGCCTATTAGCCATTCAGCTGGGAATGGGAAGTAGAGAGCTGGATACATGAATCTGGAGTTCTGGGAAGAAGTGAGGAGATGGAAGTCGTGTTTTTTTAGCCATGCGACAGGAGAGCATGTCTTACAAAAATGAAGTGAAAAGAGGGTGGAAGAGCCAGTTTTAGCACTTGTTACATCCAACAAGTCTTGATACATCCAACATCAAAGGTCAAGAAGTGGAAGAGTCAGCTAAGAAGACAGAGAAGATGCAGTGAGTCAATGAGATACAAAGAGAACCAAGAGAGTGTGGTGGTAGCAGAAACCAAGAGAAAAAATATTTTGAAAAAGAACATGTATTCAATTAATGTCTAAGTTTCCTAAGAAGTAACCAGGAGTAATCATTAGTGACCTTCACAAAAGCAGTATCAGTAGACTGAAAGAGATGGAAGCCTTTTTTTTTTCTTAGAAGCCTTTTGATATTAGAAAACTCATCTGTGTTTAAAAAAAAAAAACTTCCATATACTTTTAAAATTCAAAATATACTTCTTTATGTTTTAATGTAAAACTTTATTCTCTTTATAATATTTGATTATAGTTAGACATAATCTCTTCTGGGAGGATGGGGCATTTCATCAAATATTTGAGCACTCGGTATTAAAGTCCTTCATAGTTGAGAATTAATTATTACTTACACAGCCATCATGCACATTCAGGGTTGCTTCAAGTTTCAGTCTTTGGATAAATTCTCTTCTTCCTGTTTAAAAAGAAAGAACTAAATAAATCGTAAGTCATTTTTGTTGAGAAAAGTGTAACAATGAATTTAGGAGCCCAGGATCCAGCATAAGGAAACTCTTAATTTCTACTCCTCCACTTACAAGCTGAGTGATATTGGGGGAGAATAATCTCCTCTCCAGCCCTCATTTCCTCACTAGGTAGTTCTTACCTACCTCGTGTAGTTATTGTAAGGATTAAGTCATTCAAGGACAGTGTCCGGACCACAGTAATCATTCAAATATTCCCTTCATTCAACCATTCATTCGACAAATATATTGAGAACTCACTCCACTCCAGGTGGTGTTCTAGGAGCTAGGAGTACAGTGGTGAAATAAACAGAAAAAGATCCCTGCACTCTAATGAGCTTACTGAAAGACGATAAACAACATGTCACCTGGTCAAAGTGTTATATGGAAAAATAAAGCAGAGAAAGGAGTAAGAAAGGACTGGAGGTGGGGGGGAGGGTTTTAAATTTAAATAGGTTGGTGGGGCGCCTGGGTGGCTCAGACGGTTAAGCGTCTGCCTTTGGCTCAGGTCATGATCTCAGGGTCCTGGGATCGAGCCCCACATCGGGCTCCCTGCTCAGCGGGGAGCCTGCTTCTCCCTCTGCCTCTACCTGCTGCTTCCTCTGCTTGTGCTCTCTCTCTCTCTCTGTCAAAAATAAATAAAATTTAAAAAAAGAAAAAAAATAGGTTGGCAAACAGTGTTTTATAAGACCACCTATTTTTAAACATATCTCAATTTCAGAAATGTTAAAGTATTTTAAAGTTCATCTTACAATGATAAAATATGGCTGCAAAATATAAAATCAGCCTAAATGTCCATCAATAGCAGAACAATACTGCAAAAATAGAACAAACCCCTTTGAAAAAGAGAAATATGTTTCCCTTTAAAAAATGAATCATCTTTACCAAAAAAGGACCAAAAGCTTCATGTTTATTCAGAAGCTGTAATGAAAAGAAGCTGAATATATGACAAAGAACGATAATTAGCTAAGTAATCAGGCTGATGAGATCTCAAATAAAATTAAATTTGACTACGCTCTCTATATACTGTCACAAGGGACAGATTTCTCTATTAAGTTTTCTTGCCATTCAACATAAAGATCACGATCTTCTTGAAGCCAAATTGTTTTCTTTCTTTCTCCTTGCTTATAACTGGTAAGCTGTCTAGGTAAAGGATGAACATGGGGGTTAAAGAATTTTTTCCTTTTTTGTGTGTGGGGGAATGCTCTATGGTTCCTAAACATATTGGAATAAAACAACCAACAGAAATTCAGTATTTTCAGGGCGCTGGGTGGCTCAGTCAGTTAAGCGTCTGCCTTTGGCTCAGGTCATGATCCCAGGGTCCTAGGACTGACTGAGTCCCGCATCAGGCTCCCTGTTCAGTGGGGAGTCAGCTTCTCCCTCTCTGTCTACCCCTCCCCCTGCTCATGCTCTCTCTCTCCCATGCTCTCCCTCTCTCTCAAATAAATAAATAAAATCTTAAAAAAAAAAAAAAAGAAATTCAGTATTTTCATGAACTGGTTGTACTTTATATAATTGACTTTTCAAATCTGATTTTCAGTTTTAAAAAAGATGCTAACTGTAGTAAACAGATAACATTAAAATTTTTTTTCCCTTTGGCCAACAGCAGGCTTGGCAATCCTACTGAGTTATAATTAAGAGTTAAGAAACAGTATTCAAATTAACAACATGATAGTAATTAAAATTCACTGAAGTTCTTTAAAAAAAAAGAAGCACAAAAAAATTTTCTTTCCAAATTTTTTAAAATCTAGGTTTGAAACAGGGGTCTAGCCATCTCTGTCTAGAGAAAATGGTGGTGGGACATGAGAATAGAAGACAAAGTGAATTCTTCTAGTAAGAACTCTTACACATGAAATCTGCACATAAAAACATGCACTGAGACATGACAGTTACATAACAGCTCCTGAATATTTCTGTGTGTGACTCTGGAGATCAAAATGACTGTATTGTCCATACACACCATTAAATGTGCTTTCAGAATAAACTAGTGTAAACCTCCTCTACCCTTTTAGTAATTAAATGCACTACCAAAAAATAGGAGCTGACAGACGCCATTAAGAACTATAAGTTTACAACAGTCAAATAATCTTCAACAAAGCAGGAAAGAATATCCAATGGAAAATAGGCAGGCTCTTCAACAAACCGTGTTGGGAAAATTGGGACAGCCACATATAGAAGGATGAAACTGGACCATTTTCTTACACCATA
>NW_022591373.1:0-6854 GCF_004348235.1 Phoca vitulina
GCGGCGGGGCGCGCGGCATGGCGGGCGCGGGGCGCGGGCGGCCCGGCTGGGGCGGGCGGGAGGCGGGCGCGGGGGGGCGCGGCCCGGAGCCGTGTCGCTGCGCGCAGGGGCGGCGTGTCGCCGCGTGGACGCCGTGAGTACCGAGCCCGGAGCGCGAGTCCCGCTTCCTGGGGGAACAAAGGCGGGCGTGGGCCGGGCGGGGCTCCGTCCCGGGCAGCAGGCTTGGGGGGCCGGGGCCGAGCCTTTGTTCCGAGGCTCCGCTGTGGGCGGAGGCCCGGGCCCCGGGGATGGTCTTGTGCGCACGGAGCCGGAGGGGGGCAGCCTGAGTGCGCCGGGCGGAGGCCAGGGAGCAGCCGGGTCCCTGGAGGAGGTGAACATTTGGCGGAGGATGCTGGTTTGCGAGCAGCCGAGTGGCTTGCTTTGTGTGTGTTTTTGGGAATGGGGCCTTTAGTGGCAGGAGCCCCAGTGGACAGGGCCTCTGGGTCTGACCCGGGCTGCAACACTGGTGACTCAGTGGGACGCTGACCACACACCCGGTTGACACTCCAAGTCCACTGGGGCCCCAGGAAGGAGCAGGCACCAGGTTCAGTGGGGGCAGGCACAGGCGAAACAGTGTGGGGGTGGGGGGGGATTCCTGAATATGACTGGGCATTCAGATGCCTCACAGAAGAGGGGACTCTGAACCTGGGTCTTGAAGGATGAATAGGAGTTCTTCATGTGAGAAGTGGGGAGTGGTCAGTCATTCCAGGCAGAGGCCAGAGTGTGAAACAGCCTGGCGTGTTTCAGGGAGAACCGCTAGGATGAGCAGGAGGCTGAGCAAGGCTGGTGATGGGGAGACAGAGCGGACACCAGTCAACCCACCCACGGCCACCGTGGCCACTGCCGACAAGCGTGTGCTGTGTGCCAGGCTGTGTCCACCCTGTGCTCCCATTTTACAGCTCCAACAACTATGGCCTAGGGCTCCCCCAGAGAGCCGAGCCAGGGTGGGAACTAGGGACTCAGGGCTACCCGCTTTCCTGCTTCCTGGTCTCAGGCCCTTAAGAAAGGGATGGACAGAAGCTGGCTAAGGGCAGGCAGGAGTGGAGGGTGGGGCATTTGGGGGCCATGTCACCCCTTCCCTGCTAGGGGTCAGAGATGATGGAGAGGATGCCCACGGCCTGTCCCAGCCCCTGTACCTCTTTAAATCCATTAGGTTGTGATCCTAGTCACCTCCCCCTGGAAGCCCCCCTGGCAGGCTCCATCATAGGCTCACCTGGCATGCAGACTCGGGGTGGTTATGGCTTCAGGCCTGACTTACCTGGGCCAATGGTTTCTTGAATTCACTCACTGCTGTCCCCTAGCCCCCATTGGGCCGTGAGTTCAGCAGGTGTGTGAAGGAACACACTCCGTTCTCAGGGTCCCTGGGGCTCAGGTGTGTGGCCAGATAGACCAGGGGCTGACCAAGTGGACCAGGTGGCCCTTTCTTTCCCTGGAGTCCCACCTGGAAGCCGGGGGCCTTCCGAAGCTTCCTCACCCCTTGCTGCCTCGACCCTTTATGCTGTCTCCAGGATCTCAGTGGTGTCTCCTACTGCATGCTCCAACCTAAGCCATCTTCTGACCCCCAGCCCTGGCTGAGAAGTGTCTCCTTCCCTTTTTTTTGCAGCTTTATGGCGGCCGAAGAGATGCACTGGCCTGTCCCGATGAAGGCCATTGGTGCCCAGAACTTGCTAACCATGCCCGGGGGCGTGGCCAAGGCTGGCTACCTGCACAAGAAGGGTGGCACCCAGCTGCAGTTGCTCAGATGTGAGTCCTCTGGGTGGCAGGGAGCGTGATGGGAGGATATGGGGATGGGGCTGAACCCCAGCCCTGTGGCCCCACTGCCCTGTTGGACCTCTGTGGGCAAGCAGCCTGTCTCTCTTGAGCCTCTGCTCAGACATGGCCCTCCAGAGTTTTCCTTCCCTGCATGGTGGCCAGTACCCCCTGGGGGACCTGAGGTCAGCCTCCTCATTCCCCAGGACTGTGGGATGATTTGGGGTGCTACTGCAAAATGGAGATAGGTTGGGCATTTGGTGCACAGTGCTGACCAGCGGTCCAGGGGAGCTTCCGTCTGCAGCCAGGGGCTGGGGGCCTTCAGCGGCCTGGTAGGTCTGGCCTTGCACCGTCCAGTGGTCGGTGTCCAGTCAGTTGGTCAGTCACTAGGTCCACAATGCACCTGTGTGCCAAGACCCAGCTGGGTGCTGGACCTCCAGAGCTGCATGAGGCCAAGGCTCTGGTCCCTGGACAGCAGGTTAGCAGAGAATGGGAGCCCCCAGGTCTAGGAGATGCCTAGTCAAAGACATTAAGGCCAAAGAGCATCAGGGCCTTGCCTGTCGCTCTGACTGGGCATGAGCTCCCCATGCTATGACCTCTGGCCCTGGCTTTGCGCTTCCTTGAGCCAGCCTAGGTGGTCAAGGTCTCCCCCTGCCCTGGGCATGGCCAGGCCTGCCTTGGGGGTGGTGCTCTGGGGCTGGTCAGCCTGCCCGTGATTGCTTACATTTGGCCCCACAGTGGACTCCTTGCGATGGGGCAGCATGCTAGCCCAACTCCCTGCCCTTCTGTTTAGTGGGGTTCAAAGGCAGGAGGTCTGCCCTAAGTCACCCAGGGCCTCTGGGAATGGCCTCCCAGTGGGGTCTGCCCAGCAGCCCCTCAAGGCTCATCCTCTGCCCTTGCCATGCTGCCCTCAGGGCCCCTGCGCTTTGTCATCATCCACAAGCGATGCATCTACTACTTCAAGAGCAGCACATCTGCCTCCCCGCAGGGCGCCTTCTCCCTGAGCGGCTATAACCGGTAAGTGCCCCCTGCCCGCGGCCCCCGCAGAGCCCTGGCCAGGCCTGTCCCTCGTTCCCGCCCACGGAGAGTCCAGGCTGTCTTGAGATGGCTCCCACCCCACCCCTTTGGATCCTGTCCAGCCTGTCCTACTCATTCTCACCCTCTGTGTGGCCTCCTCACAGTCTCCCTCGGGCCTTTGCAGAGGACCTGGGGCAAGGCTGGGGGCTTCCCGCTCTCTCCTCAGCAGAGCCTCCAGAGTCCCCATTCGGCCACCACTCCGTCTCGCTGCTCACCCAGCTGCCTTTCCTACCATAGCCTCCTTCCAAGGGGCCAGGAACCTACTCCACCCTAGGCCCTGCCTCAGGCCTCCGTGGCTTTGGGACCTCCCGGGCCGGGGCCAGCTCCTTGCTTTACACGTGCCGTAGGCTGGGCCCATCCAGCGAGTGCTTCTCTGCTAACGGGCAGGCAGGTGGACACTGGGCCAGAACCTTCTAGATGGGATGGGGAATGCTGGCAAGTGAGGGTCCATTAGCCCCACTTGGGCCAGCCCCACAGCATCGGGGGCCTGCAGGCAGGGGTGAAGTGTGACTCCTGGGCTCTGGGTCTTAGTGTCACACCATGGGCCTGGCACCCTGCGGCATGAGTCTGTGCTGCCCAATTTCCTGGGAGGGCCCAGCCCCTCCTGCCTATCAGACCTGAAGGTCCCATGTCAGTGGCAGGACTGAGTGACTCAAGGTTTTGGCCACAAGCTCAGTGCGGGGGGCCTGGCCCAGGTGCCCAGCCCAGTGCCAGGCCTCCGCCAGCCAGGGCACTGCTAAGGAGGGGAGGAGCCTGGAGCTTGTGGCTGCCAGTGGGCATTCGTGGCTCAGAGCTCTGGGGTCCCCTGGGGAGGGATGCGCACCCTCACCCCGGGGGATGGGCGCGCCTGGCCCGGTGGGGCTCTCCCATGGTAGGTTTTGTGATCTCTATACAACCCCCACAGCCTGGCTGGGGGGAGCAGCCACGTAAGTCACGTCCCCCCAGTGCTCTCTGGGGTGCCTGACGGGGGCTGCAGGGGCAGGGCGGAGGCTGACATGTTCGGGCCCCCAACAGGCAGGCCCGCCGAGGTGGGCGGGTGGCACCTGAGTAGAGGGGCATTGGTGGGCAGTGAGGGTGATGTGTCCTCGTTTTGGAGCTGCGTGGGCTGCTGCTTCCAGGATGAGCCCTGTCCACTCTGCCCCGTCCTTGCCTGCACGCTTCCCTCTGCCTGAAGCATCTAGGCCTTTGGCCTGGAGCATCCGCAAGGCGGACCATCCAGACCCGCCCGCGTCCTCGGGGGCACGGTGGGTGCGGGGTGCCAGGACCCATCCGGGTTGGGCTGACCGGGTGGTGACCGCCCGCACTGTGCCCTCAGGGTGATGCGGGCGGCTGAAGAGACAACGTCCAACAACGTCTTCCCCTTCAAGATTGTCCACATCAGCAAGAAGCACCGCACATGGTTCTTCTCGGCCTCCTCTGAGGATGAGCGCAAGGTGAGCCTGCCTTCGGGGTGGGGGGCGTCTGACGGGACGTGGTGCTGGGCGAGGGCTCATCCTCAAGCCCGTGGCCCGGTACGAGCGCCGCACGCTCAGGAGCTGTCTCGGGAAGAGCTCTGAATGGGCTAAGGTGGGGCTAGAGCCCCAGGAAGGCCATAGGGGTCGTGTCCCTGACCTCCGTGCAGGGCAGCCCCGGGCAATGAGGGAGGTGGGGCGAGGGTGGAGCCCTGCCCTGGGCAGCAGGCACCCACTCCAGCCCCCACTGACCCACAGAGCTGGATGGCTTTGCTGCGCAAGGAGATTGGCCACTTCCACGAGAAGAAGGAGTTGCCCCTGGACACCAGGTGGGCCTGGGCTTGACATGTGTGCCAACCTCCCGCCTCTGGGGGCTTGGCCCGGGGTGTGTGTGTGTGTGTGTGTGTGTGTGTGTGTGTGTGTACGCGTGTACACCCATTGGTAGTTTCCGCAGGGCAGCTGGGGATGTGGGGCCAGCGCTGAGGCCTGGCCCTGTGTGGTCAGGCAGGGGGTGGCAGGGAGGCCTCCGGTCCCTGGGTCTGTGTTTCTCACCTGTGAGGAGCTTGTTTGACTGTGTGTCTGGTCTTGCTTTGTGGTTATCCGTGGGTCTAGCTCTGTACACGTACACGTGTGTGTGCGTGTTGTCGGTCTGTGCGTATGTCCGTGTCTGTGCGTGTTGTCGGTCTGTGCATCGGTCCCGTATCTGAGGGTGTGCGTGTATATCCAGATGTGTGAGTGCAAAGGAACTCCCCCTGCCCGGTGCTCACCCCCCTCTCCCCGCCCCACACCTCAGTGACTCCAGCTCGGACACAGACAGCTTCTATGGTGCAGTCGAGCGGCCTGTGGACATCAGCCTGTCCCCATACCCCACAGACAATGAAGGTGAGGCCTGTCTGCACACGCCCCTCCCCCGTCCGCACCTGGCCACTGCCGCCCAGCAGGGGAGGCATATCTGGCTGTCTTCCCCAGGCAGCCTGGGTCCTGGGTTCATGCCCTGCCCTGTGCCTCCCTGACCCGTGGCTCCCAGTGTTGTGAGGGCCCCTGCCCCACCGCCCCTGGGTGCAGCTGGGCCTGGGCCACCCTGGGTCTGACCCTCGATCTGCCTCGCAGACTACGAGCATGAGGATGAAGACGACTCGTACATGGAGCCTGACTCCCCTGAGCCCGTGGAGCCCGAGGGTAGGTGGGCGACCTGTGAGCCTCGGGGGCTCCTGGGGCTGGAACCTGGGAGTGCCGGCCTGAGTACCACTCCGGGTGGCCTCAGTTTCCCTGTTGTGGCCCAAGTATTAGGAGGAACAGAACAGAAAAGGTGTATACTCTGGCTGGCTCTGCTCACCTGATCCTCCAACCTCCACAGTTAGCCCGGGATGGAGGGCGGGGGGGGAGGTGATTTGCACATAAGTGAAGTAGGGGGGCCCACATGTATGATGCTGAGCCAGGGGTGGTCCTAGGGGCTGAGAGTGGGGAAGGAGGGACTTTGAGGAGTGGGTGGGTCCAGGGCAGGGCCTACTCCCTGTGGCTGACAGCTCCCTGGAGCACCTCTAGGCCGGTCTGTCACTTACCCACCCACTCCCACCTGACCTCCCAAAGTATGCGGCCTAGCAAGGGAGACAGGCATGCACCAGGCGTCACATATATGTGTCACAAAGCCAAGCGTAGGACCAGATGGGGGAGGGCTATGCCTCTGTCCTGCCATCCGTCCCGTCCCACTATCCTTTCCACTTTCCTGGGGACTTGGGACAACCCCTCTACCCCCGGCCTCCCTGTTCCTCTGCTTTCTCTCCAATGACCTTGTCCTCTGCCCTCCTCAGCCCTCCCCCCTTTAAGTACAGCAGGTCCAGCCCTCTTCCTTCCTCCCGGCCCCCTCCCTCTGGGGCCACCACCAGGCCAGGCCATGTGCCTCAACCTCCCTCCCGGCACAGAGCCCATGGCTCCAGCCCATGTCCATCTGCCCCACCCCTGAACTGTGGCCACGCGTGGCTGGAGATGAGCACGTGGGGGCCTCACTTTGCTCGCAGCTGTGCTCCTCCAGGGCCAGTGCCCGCAGACCTGCCTGCACATTCCCTCCCCACCCTTCCGAGTCCCTACTCCAAGCAGGCTTTCCCCTCCCTCTCCCCAAACATGTCTTATTTGGGTTCCAGTGGCCTCCCCATTCTCAAATGCAGCACTCAGCCCCTGTGAGCTGTACGTGGCCTGGGTCGTCCCCCCTGCTCCTCAGCACCAGCAGCCTTGGCTCCGGGTCCCATCCCACCTCACTCAGCCCCACACTGGCCCCTTAATGCCATGAGCTGGGCCACCCCAGGACTCAGGCCTGGCCCACTCCTCTCCTGACAGTCTTAGGCCACTGGACAGCTGGTGTCACAGATAGCCTGTTGACTCCACTGGCCTCACCAGCCAACACCTCTCCTTAAACCCCAGACCTGCGCCCCGACGGCCCGTCCCACACCCCCTCACCTCTCCTCGAACCCCAGACCTGCGCCCCGACGGCCCGCCCCGCACCCCCTCACCTCTCCTCGAACTCCAGACCTGCGCCCCGAC
>NW_022591374.1:0-6854 GCF_004348235.1 Phoca vitulina
ACAGCCACATATAGAAGGATGAAACTGGACCATTTTCTTACACCATACATAAAAACAAACTCAAAATGGATGAAAGACCTAAATGTGAGACAAGAATCCATCAAAATCCTAGAGAACACAGGCAGCAACCTCTGTGACCTCAGCCGCAGCAACTACTTGCTAGACATGTCTCCAAAGGCAAGGGAAACAAAGACAAAAATGAACTATTGGGACTTCATCAAAATAAAAAGCTTTTGCACAGCAAAGGAAACAGTCAACAAAACCAGAAGACAACCAACAGAATGGGAGAAGATATTTGCAAATGACATATCAGATAAAGGGCTAGTATCCAAAATCTATAAAGAACTTCTCAAACTCAACACCCAAAGAACAAATAATCCAATCAAGAAATGGGCAGAAGACAGGAACAGACATTTCTCCAAAGAAGACATCCAAATGGCCAACAGACACATACATCACTTGGTATCAGGGAAATACAAATCAAAACCACAATGAGATACCACCTCACACCAGTCAGAATGGCTAAAATTAACAAGCCAGGGAACGACAGATGTTGGCAAGGATGCAAGGAAAGGGGAACCGTCTTACACTGCTGGTGGGAGAATGCAAGCTCGTGCAGCCATTCTGGAAAACAGTATGGAGGTTCCTCAAGAAGTTGAAATAGAGCTACCCTATGACCCAGCAATTGCACTACTTGGTAGTTTACACCAAAGATACAGAAGGGGCACCTGCACCCCAATGTTTATAGCAGCAATGTCCACAATAGCCAAACTATGGAAAGAGCGCAGATGTCCATCGACAGATGAATGGATAAAGAAGATGTGATATATATATACAATGGAATATTACGCAGCCATCAAAAAAATGAAATCTTGCCATTTGCAACGACACGGATAGAACTAGAGGGTGTTATGCTAAGCGAAATAAGTCAATCAGAGAAAGACAATTATCATATGATCTCACTCATATGTGGAATTTAAGAAACAACACAGAGGATCATAGGGGAAGGGAGGGAAAAATAAAACAAAGACGAAACCAGAGAGGGGACAAACTATGAGAGACTCTTAAGCATAGGAAACAAACTGAGGGTTGCTGGAGGGGCGTGGGGTGGGGGGATAGGGTAACTGGGTGATGGATATTAAGGAGGGCATGTGATATAATGAGCATTAAGTTTTATATAAGACTGAAGAACCACAGGCCTGTACCTCTGAAACCAGTAATACATTATATGTTAATTAATTGAATTTAAATTTTAAAATGTTTAAAACAAACCAAAAAAGAATATTACACAAAAATATGGAAAATAATCAGAAGATCTGAAATAAAAAATGATGAAAAGAGGTTGTTTTTGGAGAATAAGAAAGGAATAGGGAGAATGAGTCACATCTGTTACTTTTTGTTTTGATCAATTTTTAATCATGTGCATATATTATTTTGACCTGCTCCCTCCAAAAATGTTTCTCATTTTAAAATATATAGGGGCACCTGGGTGGCTCAGTTGGTTAAGCACCTGACTCTAGATCTCAGCTGAGGTCTTGATCTCAGGGTGGTGAGTTCAAGCCCCACATTAGGGGGCTTGAACATAATAATAATAAATAAAATAAAATAAAAAAATATATACCTAAACTATATTTATAGCATAATTACAATTCCATAATTGTGGACAGGAAAAAGATAAGTCTGGTGGATAGGACTATAGATACTTTTTCCCTCTTCACTTAAATGTTGGGTTCCTTAAAGTAAGGGCCTAGACCCTCTTGTCACTGTAATTTCTCTTCTTTCTGTAATTTTTTCTTTGTAATTTCTTTTCTAGTCTCATGCTTTCAATAGGCAGCTATAGCAGTATTTTCCAAAGTATGATCCGTGGATCACCTAGATCAAAATCACCTAAAGTGTTTGTTAGACTACAGATTTCCTCGGCCTTACGTCTCATAGTTTTGCATTTCTTTGTTTTGGTATCTCAGTATCTTTAAAAAATACCCAAACAGTTTAGAAGTATAGTGTTAAAAAAAAATTATAGTGTTAAGAGAACCTTCTATAATGAAAGAAGGTATGAAAGAAGGTATTCTCATATAACAGGAATAATATACCCTTATGAATGTAAATGAATACACTGATTTTCAGTAATTGCTGTCCCTTACTAGTCCATTGACTCTTGGAGGTATCAAAAAACAGCCTAGCAAACTCAGACCATAGGGCTTGTTTGATCAAGACAGTTTTGAATCTTTCTTTGTCAACCATACTGTAAGGGGGAAAAAGGAGGAAATGATATGAAAGGAGTAATATGACCTGATTTATGTGCATAATCTAGGATCTGTATGTTGAACGAGTTAGTAGAATAATGCAGCTAAGAGGATACTGCAGTGGTCCAGACAAGGGAAAATAGCTTAAATTAGGTGGTAGCATAGAGATAGAAAGAAATGGAATGATTCCAGATATATTCTGGAGGTAGAATTTATCTATGGATAGACTAGATGTGGAAGTCGAGGGAAAGAGAGTAATCAAGGATAACCTGAAATTTCTCAACTTAAATAATTGGATGAATGATGGTGTTATTTACTGAAATGTAGAAGGTTATAGATTTAGGGGAAAAAAATCAAGTCTTTGTTTTAGCCACCTTAATCTTTTTTTTTTTTCATTTTTTAAAATTTAAATTCAATTAATTAACATATAATGTATTACTGGTTTCAGGGGTATAGGTCTGTGATTCATCAGTCTTATATAATACCCAGTGCTCACTGCATCACATACCCTCCCCAATGTGCATCACCCAGTTACCCCATCCCTACACCCCCCCTTCCTTCCAGCAACCCTCAGTTTGTTTCCTATGCTTAAGAGTCTCTTATGGTTTTTCTCCCTCTCTAGTTTTGTCTTGTTTTATTTTTTCCTCTCTTCCCCTATGATCCTCTGTTTCTTAAATTCCACATATGAGTGAGATCATATGATAATTGTCTTTCTCTGATTGACTTATTTCACTTAGCATAACACCCTCTAGTTCTATCCGTGTCGTTGCAAATGGCAAGATTTCATTTTTTGATGGATGCATAATATTCCAGTGTGTGTGTGTGTATACACCACATCTTCTTTATCCACTCATCTGTCAATGGACATCTGGGCTCTTTCCATAGTTTGGCTATTGTAGCCACCTGAATCTTATGATCAATCTTACCATTACTAAAAGTAGAACAAACATTGTGTGCCTCTTTATTTGACATAATATGAAGCATATAGTATCATCTGTAAATATTTCTGCCCCAAAAGTTGTATCTGAATCTAATCAAACCTCTAGGAGTAACTTCCACTTAGAGGAAATAGAAAGAATATAAAAACAAGTTAAATGACAACACAAGAAACCAAATCAGTATCTAGAATGTAGGACAGTCTACAGGAAAACTGACTCAGATTCTATAACAAGTCAATGGCAGGAACAAAAAAAAGGAAGCCTGCTCTAGTTTAATAGCGATTTAAGAGGCATGGCAATCAAGGAATGGACTTTGCCTGGATCCTCTTCTGAACAAACAACTATAAAAAGACATTTTAAACAATGAGGGAAATTTGATTATGGATTGTGTGTCAGATGATATCAAAAATATACTGTAATCTTGTTAAATTACATAATGGCATTTTAGTTACGTAAGAAAATATCCATTGCTTTTAGGCTGCATATAGGACTGAAATGATATAGTATCTGGAATTTGCTTTGAAATACTTCACCAAGGAAAAAAAGAGAAACATGAAATGGAAAATGTGTCCCAATCTTGAGAATTGCTAAATCCATCTGATGAGTATATGAAAAGCATGTCTGAAATTTTCATAACAGAAATTAAAAGGAAAAGGATTCTGTTTTGGCCCTGCTAAATTTGGGATGCCTATTAGCCATTCAGCTGGGAATGGGAAGTAGAGAGCTGGATACATGAATCTGGAGTTCTGGGAAGAAGTGAGGAGATGGAAGTCGTGTTTTTTTAGCCATGCGACAGGAGAGCATGTCTTACAAAAATGAAGTGAAAAGAGGGTGGAAGAGCCAGTTTTAGCACTTGTTACATCCAACAAGTCTTGATACATCCAACATCAAAGGTCAAGAAGTGGAAGAGTCAGCTAAGAAGACAGAGAAGATGCAGTGAGTCAATGAGATACAAAGAGAACCAAGAGAGTGTGGTGGTAGCAGAAACCAAGAGAAAAAATATTTTGAAAAAGAACATGTATTCAATTAATGTCTAAGTTTCCTAAGAAGTAACCAGGAGTAATCATTAGTGACCTTCACAAAAGCAGTATCAGTAGACTGAAAGAGATGGAAGCCTTTTTTTTTTCTTAGAAGCCTTTTGATATTAGAAAACTCATCTGTGTTTAAAAAAAAAAAACTTCCATATACTTTTAAAATTCAAAATATACTTCTTTATGTTTTAATGTAAAACTTTATTCTCTTTATAATATTTGATTATAGTTAGACATAATCTCTTCTGGGAGGATGGGGCATTTCATCAAATATTTGAGCACTCGGTATTAAAGTCCTTCATAGTTGAGAATTAATTATTACTTACACAGCCATCATGCACATTCAGGGTTGCTTCAAGTTTCAGTCTTTGGATAAATTCTCTTCTTCCTGTTTAAAAAGAAAGAACTAAATAAATCGTAAGTCATTTTTGTTGAGAAAAGTGTAACAATGAAGTTAGGAGCCCAGGATCCAGCATAAGGAAACTCTTAATTTCTACTCCTCCACTTACAAGCTGAGTGATATTGGGGGAGAATAATCTCCTCTCCAGCCCTCATTTCCTCACTAGGTAGTTCTTACCTACCTCGTGTAGTTATTGTAAGGATTAAGTCATTCAAGGACAGTGTCCGGACCACAGTAATCATTCAAATATTCCCTTCATTCAACCATTCATTCGACAAATATATTGAGAACTCACTCCACTCCAGGTGGTGTTCTAGGAGCTAGGAGTACAGTGGTGAAATAAACAGAAAAAGATCCCTGCACTCTAATGAGCTTACTGAAAGACGATAAACAACATGTCACCTGGTCAAAGTGTTATATGGAAAAATAAAGCAGAGAAAGGAGTAAGAAAGGACTGGAGGTGGGGGGGAGGGTTTTAAATTTAAATAGGTTGGTGGGGCGCCTGGGTGGCTCAGACGGTTAAGCGTCTGCCTTTGGCTCAGGTCATGATCTCAGGGTCCTGGGATCGAGCCCCACATCGGGCTCCCTGCTCAGCGGGGAGCCTGCTTCTCCCTCTGCCTCTACCTGCTGCTTCCTCTGCTTGTGCTCTCTCTCTCTCTCTGTCAAAAATAAATAAAATTTAAAAAAAGAAAAAAAATAGGTTGGCAAACAGTGTTTTATAAGACCACCTATTTTTAAACATATCTCAATTTCAGAAATGTTAAAGTATTTTAAAGTTCATCTTACAATGATAAAATATGGCTGCAAAATATAAAATCAGCCTAAATGTCCATCAATAGCAGAACAATACTGCAAAAATAGAACAAACCCCTTTGAAAAAGAGAAATATGTTTCCCTTTAAAAAATGAATCATCTTTACCAAAAAAGGACCAAAAGCTTCATGTTTATTCAGAAGCTGTAATGAAAAGAAGCTGAATATATGACAAAGAACGATAATTAGCTAAGTAATCAGGCTGATGAGATCTCAAATAAAATTAAATTTGACTACGCTCTCTATATACTGTCACAAGGGACAGATTTCTCTATTAAGTTTTCTTGCCATTCAACATAAAGATCACGATCTTCTTGAAGCCAAATTGTTTTCTTTCTTTCTCCTTGCTTATAACTGGTAAGCTGTCTAGGTAAAGGATGAACATGGGGGTTAAAGAATTTTTTCCTTTTTTGTGTGTGGGGGAATGCTCTATGGTTCCTAAACATATTGGAATAAAACAACCAACAGAAATTCAGTATTTTCAGGGCGCTGGGTGGCTCAGTCAGTTAAGCGTCTGCCTTTGGCTCAGGTCATGATCCCAGGGTCCTAGGACTGACTGAGTCCCGCATCAGGCTCCCTGTTCAGTGGGGAGTCAGCTTCTCCCTCTCTGTCTACCCCTCCCCCTGCTCATGCTCTCTCTCTCCCATGTTCTCCCTCTCTCTCAAATAAATAAATAAAATCTTAAAAAAAAAAAAAAAGAAATTCAGTATTTTCATGAACTGGTTGTACTTTATATAATTGACTTTTCAAATCTGATTTTCAGTTTTAAAAAAGATGCTAACTGTAGTAAACAGATAACATTAAAATTTTTTTTCCCTTTGGCCAACAGCAGGCTTGGCAATCCTACTGAGTTATAATTAAGAGTTAAGAAACAGTATTCAAATTAACAACATGATAGTAATTAAAATTCACTGAAGTTCTTTAAAAAAAAAGAAGCACAAAAAAATTTTCTTTCCAAATTTTTTAAAATCTAGGTTTGAAACAGGGGTCTAGCCATCTCTGTCTAGAGAAAATGGTGGTGGGACATGAGAATAGAAGACAAAGTGAATTCTTCTAGTAAGAACTCTTACACATGAAATCTGCACATAAAAACATGCACTGAGACATGACAGTTACATAACAGCTCCTGAATATTTCTGTGTGTGACTCTGGAGATCAAAATGACTGTATTGTCCATACACACCATTAAATGTGCTTTCAGAATAAACTAGTGTAAACCTCCTCTACCCTTTTAGTAATTAAATGCACTACCAAAAAATAGGAGCTGACAGACGCCATTAAGAACTATAAGTTTACAACAGTCAAATAATCTTCAACAAAGCAGGAAAGAATATCCAATGGAAAATAGGCAGGCTCTTCAACAAACCGTGTTGGGAAAATTGGGACAGCCACATATAGAAGGATGAAACTGGACCATTTTCTTACACCATA
>NW_022591375.1:0-4854 GCF_004348235.1 Phoca vitulina
TTTGTTCTTTGGGTGTTGAGTTTGATAAGTTCTTTATAGATTTTGGATACTAGCTGTTTATCTGATATGTCATTTGCAAATATCTTCTCCCATTCTGTCGGTTGTCTTTTGGTTTTGTTGACTGTTTCTTTTGCTGTGCAAAAGCTTTGTATCTTGATGAAGTCCCAATAGTTCATTTTTGCCCTTGCTTCCCTTGCCTTTGGCGATCTTTCTAGGAAGAAGTTGCTATGTCTGAGGTCGAAGAGGTTGCTGCCTGTGTTCTCCTTGGATTCTGATGGACTCCTGTCTCACACTGAGGTCTTTCAACCATTTTGAGTCTATTTTTGTGTGTGCTGTAAGGAAATGGTCCAGTTTCATTCTTTTGCATGTGGCTGTCCAATTTTTCCCAACACCATTTGTTGAAGAGACTGTCTTTTTTCCATGGGACATTCTTTCCTGCTTTGTCAAAGATGAGTTGACCATAGAGTTGAGGGTCCATTTCTGGGGTCTCTATTCTGTTCCATTGATCTATGTATCTGTTTTTGTGCCAGTACCATACTTTCTTGATGATGACAGCTTTGTAATAGAGCTTGAAGTCCAGAATTGTGAGGCCGCCAGCTTTGCTTTTCGTTTTCAACATTCCTCTGGCTATTCGGGGTCTTTTCTGGTTCCATACAAATTTTAGATTATTTGTTCCATTTCTTTGAAAAAAGTGGATGGTATTTTGATGGGGATTGCATTGAATGTGTAGATTGCTCTAGGTAGCATTGACATCTTCACAATATTTGTTCTTCCAATCCATGAGCATGGAAAGTTTTTCCATTTCTTTGTGTCTTCCTCAATTTCTTTCATGAGTATTCTATAGTTTTCTGAGTACAGATCCTTTGCCTCTTTGGTTAGATTTATTCCTAGGTATCTTATGATTTTGGGTGCAGTTGTAAATGGGCTCGTCTCCTTAATTTCTCTTTCTTCTGTCTTGTTGTTGGTGTATAGGAATGCCACTGATTTCTGTGCATTGATTTTATATCCTGCCACCTTACTGAATTGCTGTATGTGTTCTAGCAGTTTTGGGATGGAGTCTTTTGGGTTTTCCACATAAAGTATCATATCATCTGCAAAGAGTGAGAGTTTTACTTCTTCCTTGCCGGTTTGGATGCCTTTGATTTCTTTATGTTGTCCGATTGCTGAGGCTAGGACTTCTAGTACTATGTTGAATAGCAGTGGTGATAGTGGACATCCCTGCCACGTTCCTGACCTTAGGGGGAAAGCTCTCAGTTTTCTGCATTGAGAATGATATTCGTTGTAGGTTTTTCATAGATGGCTTTTATGATATTGAGTTATGGACCCTCTATCCTATACTCTGAAGAGTTTTGATCAAGGAAGGATGCCGTACTTTGTCAAATGCTTTTTCTGCATCTATTGAGAGGATCATATGATTCTTGTTCTTTCTTTTGTGAATGTATTGTATCACGTTGATTGATTTGCGGATGTTGAACCAACCTTGCAGCCCAGGGATAAATCCCACCTGGTCGTGGTGAATAATCCTTTTAATGTACTGTTGGATCCTATTGGCTAGTATTTTGGGGAGAATTTTTGCATCCGTGTTCATCAAGGATATTAATCTGTAATTCTCCTTTTGGTGGGGTCTTTGTCTGGTTTGGGGATCAAGGTAATGGTGGTCTCATAAAACGAGTTGGAAGTTTTCCTTCCATTTCTATTTTTTGGAACACTTTCAGAAGAATAGGTATTAATTCCTCTTGAAATGTTTGGTAGAATTCCCCTGGGAAGCCATCTGGCCCTGGGCTTTTGTTTTTTGAGAGATTTTTGATGACTGCTTCAATTTCCTAAGTGGTTATAGGTCTGTTCAGGTTTTCTATTTCTTCCTGGTTCAGTTTTGGTAGTTGATACATCTCTAGGAATGCATCCATTACTTCCAGGTTATCTAATTTGCTGGCATAGAGTTGCTCATAATATGTTCTTATAATTGTTTGTATTTCTTTGGTGTTGGTTGTGATTTCTCCTCTTTCATTCATGATTTTGTTGATTTGGGTCATTTCTCTTTTCTTTTTGATAAGTCTGGCCAGGGGTTTATCAATCTTGTTAATTCTTTCAAAGAACCAGCTCCTAGTTTCGTTGATCTGTTCTACTGTTCTTTTGGTTTCTATTTCATTGATTTCTGCTCTGATCTTTATTATTTCTCTTCTCCTGCTGGGTTTAGGCTTTATTTGCTGTTCTTTCTCCAGCTCCTTTAGGTGTAGGGTTAGGTTGTGTACTTGAGACCTTTCTTGTTTCTTGAGAAAGGCTTGTATTGCTATATACTTTCCTCTTAGGACTGCCTTTGCTGCATCCCAAAGATTTTGAATAGTTGTGTTTTCATTTTCATTGGTTTCCATGAATTTTTTTAATTCTTCTTTAATTTCCTGGTTGACCCATTCATTCTTCAGTAGGATGCTCTTTAGCCTCCATGTATTTGAGTTCTTTCCGACTTTCCTCTTGTGATTGAGTTCTAGTTTCAAAGCATTGTGGTCTGAAAATAGGCAGGGGATGATCCCAATCTTCTGGTACCGGTTGAGACCTGATTTATGACCTAGGATGTGATCTATTCTGGAGAATGTTCCATGGGCACTAGAGAAGAATGTGTATTCCGTTGCTTTGGGATGGAATGTTCTGAATATGTCTGTGAAGTCCATTTGGTCCAGTGTGTCATTTAAAGTCTTTATTTCCTTGTTGATCTTTTGCTTAGACGATCTGTCCATTTCAGTGAGGGGGGTGTTAAAGTCCTCCACTATTATTGTATTGTTGTCATTGTGTTTCTTTGCTTTTGTTATTAATTGGCTTATATAAGTGGCTGCTCCCATGTTAGGGGCATAGATATTTACAATTGTTAGATCTTCTTGTTGGATAGACCCTTTAAGTAGGATATAGTGTCCTTCCTCATCTCTTATTACAGTCTTTGGTTTAAAATCTAATTTGTCTGATATAAGGATTGCCACCCCAGCTTTCTTTTGGTGTCCATTAGCATGGTAAATGGTTTTCCACCCCCTCACTTTCAATCTGGGGGTGTCTTTGGGTCTAAAATGAGTTTCTTGCAGAAAGCATATCGATGGGTCTTGTTTTTTTTATCCAATCTGATAGCCTGTGTCTTTTGATTGGGACTTTTAGCCTGTATATTCAGGGTAACTATTGAAAGATAGAAATTTAGTGCCATTGTATTGCCTGTAAGGTGACTGTTACTGTATCTTGTCTGTGTTCCTTTCTGGTCTATGTTGCTTTTAGGCTCTCTCTTTGCTTAGAGGACCCCTTTCAATATTTCTTGTAGGGCTGGTTTCGTGTTTGCAAATTCCTTTAGTTTTTGTTTGTCCTGGAAGCTTTTTATCTCTCCTTCTATTTTCAACGACAGCCTAGCTGGATATAGTATTCTTGGCTGCATATTTTTCTCATTTAGTGCTCTGAATATATCCTGCCAGTCCTTTCTGGCCTGCCAGGTCTCTGTGGATAAGTCTGTTGCCAATCTAATGTTTCTACCATTGTAGGTTACGTATCTCTTCTCCCGAGCTGATTTCAGGATTTTCTCTTTGTCTCTGAGACTCGTAAGTTTTAGTATTAGATGTCAGGGTGTTGACCTATTTTTATTGATTTTGAGAGGGGTTCTCTGTGCCTCCTGGATTTTGATGCCTGTTTCCTTCCCCAAATTAGGGAAGTTCTCTGCTACAATTTGCTCCAATATACCTTCTGCCCCTCTCTGTCTTTCTTCTTCTTCTGGGATCCCAATTATTCTATTGTTGTTTTGTCTTATGGTGTCACTTATCTCCCGAATTCTGCCCTCGTGATCCAGTAGTTGTTTATCTCTCTTTTTCTCAGCTTCTTTATTTTCCATCATTTGGTCTTCTATCTCACTGATTCTCTCTTCTACCTCATTTATCCTAGCAGTTAGCACCCCCATTTTAGATTGCACCTCGTTAATAGCTTTTTTGATTTTGACTTGGTTAGATTTTAGATCTTTTATTTCTCCAGAAAGGGTTTCTCTAATAACTTCCATGCTTTTTTCAAGCCCAGCTAGTATCTTTATAGTCATGATTCTGAACTCAAGATCTAACATCATACTAATGTCTGTTTTGAGTAGGTCCCTGGCAGTTGGTACTACCTCTTGTTCTTTTTGTTGAGGTGATTTTTTCTGTCTTTTCATATTGTCCAGATGAGAATAGATGAATGAGAGAACAAAATGCTAACAGGGTAACAACATCCCCAGAAAATATACTCTAAACAAATCAGAAAAGACCTTAAGTCAGGGGAAAAGAAAGGGAAAGAAAGAAAAACGAAAAAGAAAAAGATAAAAACAAACAAAAACAGAACAAAACAAAAAAAACTAGAATATGATCAAATATGATCAGGCTGGTGCATAGATCAGTGTCACACACTGGATTTTGGGTGTATTTTGGTCTGTTAGAAGAAAGTGCCTCCCAAAATTTTAAATAAAGAAAAACTTATATATGTACAGAAATAAGGGTTGATATGATGAAGGGATGGAATATGACTGTAAAGATGAAAATTATAAAAAATTTTATAAAAGGAATTGATAAGAAGTTGTTTGAAAAAAGAAAGAGGAGGATTAAAAAAAAAGGGAGAGAATGTGATCAGGCAGGAGAGTAGAACAAAACCATACACTGGAGATTTAGGGTATTTTTTCATCTGTTAGAAGAAACTATCTCAAAATTTTAAAGAGAGAACCACTTATATATATATGCCAAAAATCCGGGTAACTACTATGAAGGGATAGAATATGACTCAAAATGAAAAATAAAAATGTTTTTTTTAAAAAAGGGATTGATAAGATGTTGGTTGAAAAAGGGAAAAAGAAAAATTAAAAAAAAAAGT
>NW_022591375.1:4954-6314 GCF_004348235.1 Phoca vitulina
CTGGAGTTCTGCCGTTCTCATTGATGGGTAAACTTGGTCTTGGCTGGCTGTTCTTGCTGATCTTCTGGGGGAGGGGCCTGTTGCCATGGTTCCCAAATGTCTTTGCCAGAGGCGGAATTCCCCACCCTTGCCCTGTTCAGACAAAGTAATCTGTGTGGGTTTGCTCTCAGGTTCTTTTGTTCCCTGCAAGCTTTCTGTACAGCTTTGGAGGTAGAGAATGAAAATGGCGGCCTCCCAATCTCCACCCTGGAGGCCGAGAACTCAGGGCCGCGCTCCTCAGTGAGCCCCTAGAGAAAAGCAGTAAATCACACCCGTCTCCCCTGTCTCTGGCCGCACTCCGCGCTCACCCGGCCTGTGACCGAGCATTTCTATCTCTGGCACCCGACTCAGTGTGGAGTCTCCAAACCCAGTAGATCTTTGTGGTGAGCTCCCGCGCCGCTCCTCCTGGGGGAGGAAGGGGAGACTCCCCGGATCTGCTGCTGGTTGGGTCCCTGCTGGAGGAGCAGTGGCGCGATTGTGCTGCGGATCAGTTTATGGCAACCCCGAGCTGAGAGCCCGTCTCCTCGGCTCCGTCTCTGCAGCCGGCTTCCCTGCTCAGATACCTGGGAGCTCTGCTGCACTCAGGCACCCCTGGTCTTTCTGTGAACCTGAGGGTCCTGAGACCACACTGTCCCATGAGGGTTCCACCCCCCACTTAGTCACTGGAGCGACCTCCCTCAGTGGAGTCGACTTCTAAAACTTCTGATTTTGTGCTCCATGGCTCTATCACTTGCCAGAAGCAGCCGAGGGAGGCCCGCTCCCCCGCCATCTATCCTCCCAAATATCGCCTCGGATTCACTTCTCCTCACGTCCTACCTTCCAGAAAGTGGTCACTTTTCTGTTCAGAGAGTTTTTGCTATTCTTTTCTTTGATCTCCTGTTGAGTTTGTAGGTGTTCAGAATGGTTTGATCCCTATCCAGCTGAATTCCTGAGACCAGATGAAATCCAGATCTCGTACTCCTCCGCCCTCTTGCTCCGCCCCCTCTTCTTTTTTTATTTTAACATGTAATGTATTATTTGTTTCAGAAGTACAGGTCTGTGATTCAACAGTCCTACACCATTTGCAGTGGTCACCATAGCACATACCCAACCCAATGTCTATCACCCAGCCACCCCATCCCTCCCAACCCCCACCACTCCAGCAACCCTCCGTTTGTTTCCTGAGATTAAGAATTCCTCATATCAGTGAGATCATATGATACATGTCTTTCTCTGATTGACTTATTTCGCTCAGCATAATACTTTCCAGTTCCATCCACGTCATTGCAAATGGCAAGATTTCATTCCTTTTGATGGCTGCATAATATTCCATTGCATATAT
>NW_022591375.1:6414-6850 GCF_004348235.1 Phoca vitulina
GTTTGGCTATTGTGGACATTGCTGCTATAAACATCGGGGTGCACGTACCCCTTTGGATCCTTACATTTGTATCTTTGGGGTAAATACCCAGTAGTGCAACTGCTGGATCATAGGGTAGCTCTATTTTCAACTTTTTGAGGAACCTCCATACTGTTTTCCAGAGTGGCTGCACCAGCTTGCATTCCCACCAACAGTGTAGGAGGGTTCCCTTTTCTCCACATCCCTGCCAACATATGTCGTTTCCTGACTTTTAGTTTTAGCCATTCTGACTGGTGTGAGGTGGTATCTCATTGAGGTTTGGATTTGGATTTCCCTGATGCTGAGTGATGTTGAGCACTTTTTCATGTGTCTGTTGGCCATTTGGATGTCTTCTTTGGAAAAATGTCTGCTCATGTCTTCTGCCCATTTCTTGATTGGATCATTTGTTCTTTGGGTG
>NW_022591376.1:0-6848 GCF_004348235.1 Phoca vitulina
ACGTGGGGTGACAGGGTGCAGGTCACCTGCCCGTTGGCACCAGAGTCACGGTCGGACACGCTGATCAGGGCAATGACACTGCCCACCTGAGCATCTTCTCGCACCGGGAGAGCCAAAGAAGTGATAACCACCTCGGGTGAATTATCATTTTCATCCAGAACTTCCACTAGTACAGTGCAGTGACCAACCATTGGTGGGTTTCCTTTATCTGTAACATCTACATGAATTTCATAAGTGTTACTATCCTCAAAGTCAATTGCATCATTTACTCTTATTTCTCCCGTTTTTTCATTCATTAGAAATTTCCGCTTTATGCTGGGTGGAACCAAAGAACTAAATGAATATATCATTTCTTTGTTTATTCCTTCATCTGCATCAGACGCATTTAGCCATATTACTAACGTTTGTTTCGCTGAATTTTCATACATCTTAACTTCATAAACGGATCGGTCAAATATAGGCGCATTATCATTGGCATCCAACACCAAGATCAGCAGAGTAACAGATCCGGTATATTCCGGTTTGCCTCCATCAGTTGCGGTTAATAACAACTGAAGCTGAGGATTTTCTTCACGATCCAGCATTTTTCCTAGAACAAGCACTGGGGTTTTGCCTTTGTCCTTTCTGTTTATAATATCAAGAATGAAAAACTCATTTGGACTGAGTCTGTAAGTAAGCACTGCATTCTCTCCAACATCCGCATCAGATGCGCCTTCTAGCGGAAACCGAGAGTCAAGCAGTCGAGATTCGGGTATTGAAAGCTTTTGTTCTGAAACGGAGAAGACCGGCGGGTTGTCGTTAATGTCCTTTACCTCCACCTCCACATGGAAAACCTGCAGCGGCCTGTCCACGATCACCTCCAGGTGGATGCTGCACTCCGCGCTCCGTCCACACAGCTCCTCCCGGTCGATCCGAGAATTCACAAACAAAATGCCATTCTGCAGATTTACCTCCAGAAGATCCCCGTGACCCTTGGACGCCACTCGGAAGAGGCGCGGCACCAGCTCTGCCAGCTCCAGCCCCAAGTCCTGGGCGATGCGGCCCACGAAGGTGCCGTGTTTGGCCTCCTCCGGCACAGAATAATGGACCTGGCCCCTCCCCGCCTTCCAGGCTGCGAGAAGCAGAAGCAGGAGAAGCAGGCGTAAGTCTCTTGGGCTGCTGGGTGTGTAGACCAACATCATACCTTTCTGCCGATTAACAAATTGATGAATCAGCGGTCTAGAACAAACATGCTCTCTGAACTTCTGCTATTCGACTTCTTACATCTAATTTTATCGAGATGGCTGAGATCTGAGAATGTAGCTCCTTTCTAGTCCTTGAGAAACAGGATTATGCCTTTGTTCTAAAAACATTTTATGGAAGACAGCGACATCCGGTGGCTGATGTGTAAGTACAATTCCATGAATTTAACAACTTGTCTTTCATTCATAGTTTTTCATTCTATTTTGACGTATTTGTATCTCTATGACTTTCCAAAAGTTCACATGATGTCTCTTTTGTACTAACAATAATTATTGTTTACCCCTAGTTCAGGGTTTTCTTGAGCGCAGAACCTCAGAGAAGTAATTTCCTCTCCAACCATGATTATCATTAGTTACATTTGAAAATAGTCTGAATATTTGTATATACTGAGTGTATTAGTATTTTGCTGGATAACAAATTGAGACCACTTCAAGTTTTTTTAAAGATCTGATTTATTTGAGAGAGAGAGAAAGAGAGAATGAGTGGCGGGGAGGAGCAGAGGGAGAGTGAGAAGCAGACTCCCCATTGAGCAGGGAGCTTCATGAGGGACTTGATCCCAGAACCCTAGGATCATGACTTGTGCCAAAGGCGGGTACCCCTAAATATCTTCAAGTTTTGACACTTAATTCCCTTCTCTTTGTCATTTTCTTGAGATTAAATAAACCTTACTAGACACTAATCTGAAGAATCAGTTCTCTGTGAGGTGTTCAGTCATCCCTAGATAGTTGAGAGAAGATCACTGGCTTCAACATCAGAAGTATCTCCATTCTGACTCCTCTTCTTAAACTTACTAGCTGTGTGACTTGGGGAAAATAATTTAACCTCTCTGTCTCTGTTTCCAGTTTTATAACATTCATATAATAATAATATGGTGGTTGTATGAATTATGATACATTAAATGCCTAGGATTATACCTTAAGGAGAGTGCGTGCTTCATAAATGGCAATATTCTCAGGCCTCAATTTAGCCACATTTATTTTCACATTGTGTCAAGACCACAATAGGCTTTTTGTAAAAATTATTACCTGTAGAATGTTATCACTCTGCAATGCCTTTACTGTTACTACCGCACAGGCTGGTGGTTCCTATCTTTAGAAAAACAGAAAAGTACTTTTATTGAGAAATCAGCTATACAAGAAGAAGTTTCACTTTTTCCTATGCATCTTACATGGGCAAAAATAAACTTCATTATGATTCTAAATAAAATAATTCAAAAATTTATGATTTCCACTTGCAGAAACAAGTGCTTTCATCTCTGTTATATTTAATCTTTTCAAGGACCCCAAATGTACAGTTTTGGAACTACCTAATAGTTCTCTCAGTGTCAATAAAGCTTTTCATCACTACCTGCAGTAAAAATATTTTCTTTCTCAAAGTTCTTGGAATCAAATATTCAGCAACTGAAATTAATATATCTATACTCCTGGAAAAAAAAAAAAAGAGAGAAAGTTCTTTTTTCCCAAGAAGGGAAAACTTAATAATAGGACCTTTGGTCTTATCCAAAGGTTAATTTATTTACTTTAATGATGTTGTGATTTATAAAAGAGATAAAAATTTTTGAATTCTTTCAGTTGTTATTAAGAGCTGAAAAATAGAGCAACATTTATGAACAAGAAAATGGACAGGAATAAGTCATTTAATTCATTGATTCATCTGTTCTACTAAATTGTTTTTACACTTTTCTACTTCTTTAGACTGATCTTAGGTTAAAGTCCATTCAAATTCTGATTTTAAGGGTTATTTTTCTTGTAAAGCATGAATTAAAGTATAACAAATTGTGGATCCATCCACAATACCAATCAATGTTTAGTTTGAGTTATTACCTGAAATCTAATAAGTTTATCAGTGAATAATCATCTCAACACAAGGTAATGACATAAACTAAACTCCATTCCTGTTAAAAGTGCATTTTATAGCAAGTAATAACATAAATACGCCAATTAAATCTTCAATAATGAATACAAAGTAGGGGGTAGTTAAATTATATCCTGTCAAATCATAAGAACTTGGTTTGCCAAGCATCTCATAGAGCTATTGGATCTAAAACTTCAGTTGAATAAGAACCACCTGGGATGTTTATTAAAATGCATATTTGCCAGTCCTAATTATTTCAGAAATGTTGGGATGGAATCTGGGAACCTGAATGTTCAATAAGAACTCCAGGTGTTGCTAATGTGCTTAGGATTATCAGGTCTAGGATAGGATAGGCTGACCATAGGCCCCAAGTTACCTGGGATATACTCCATTTATGTCTGTGGTCTTCTGTATTTATTTATAGAGTCCCTTCACTCGCAAGTGTCTAAAATTGGGTCAGAACTTAGATAGTTAGCCCTATATAAAAACTACAATTTAGGGACTTACATAGGGAAGTTTCATTATTGGCTTCATGATTGCTGCTTGAATTGAAGAGTGTTATCCACAGAAACACAGAGAGCTAGCTGCTAAGCAAAATACTCAAGTGTCTTCCATGCTCTCAACTCTCTATTTTGAATTTCTGAGCTGTTTTAAGTCCTAACCTCCCTGGATTACAGTGTGCTCATACTTCCTGATGATGCAAAAGATAAATTCATTAGATGTTCACTGATCTTCTGAAAATTTGTATAGGATGATAGCCCGTATTCAGGAGAAAATAAATATTAATATAAAGTACTAAATTACCAATTATATCAATACAGCCATCAATAATAAAGAATAAAATTTGTAATTATAGAAGATATAGTAAATAATAAATAATACTAGCTCTAAGAGACTAAAGGAGTGGGGGGGGGTTAAATTTCTAGCACTCCTCAATCCATATAATCCACATAACATACAATCAAATACCTGGGCCCAATTCACTTAATTCATTGATTCATCTATTCTACTAAATTGTTTTTATACTTTTCTACTTCTTTAGACTGACCTTAGGTTAAAGTCCATTCAAATTCTGATTCAGGTGTCCTTGCACATGAAAAAGTACACCGACAGAGATATTTGAAGATATAAGTCTGGATTTAAGGTGAATATGCTGACAGACATGGACAGGATTGATCACAGGAGGTCAGAGAATACTCAAGTTTTTTTTAAAAGATTTTATTTATTTATTTATTTATTTGAGAGACAGAGAGATAGAATGAGAGAAAGAGAGTGAGAGCATGAGAGAGGGGAGGGTCAGAGGGAGAAGCAGACTCCCCGCTGAGCAGGAAGCCCAACGTGGGACTCAATAGCAGGACTCCAGGATCATGACCTGAGCCGGAAGGCAGTTGCTTAACCAACTGAGCCACCCAGGTGCCCTGAGAATACTCAAGTTTTGAAAGAAATATAATGAAAAGAGGGGCCCCAGGAGGGGCACAGTTGGTTGAGTGGTGGACTCTTGATTTCTTTTTTTTTTTTTTTTTTTAAAGATTTTTATTTTATTTATTTGACAGAGAGAGAGAGAGACAGCTAGAGAGGGAACACAAGCAGGCGGAGTGGGAGGGGGAGAAGCAGGCTCCTGGCTGAGCAGGGAGCCCGATGCGGGGCTCGATCCCAGGACCCTGGGATCATGACCTGAGCCGAAGGCAGACGCTTAATGACTGAGCCACCCAGGCACCCCCCATGGACTCTTGATTTCATGTCAGGTCATGATCCCAGGGTCTTGAGATTGGCCTTGTGTTGGGCTCTGGGCTCAGCAAGGAGTCAGCTAAAGTTTCTCTCTCCCTCTCCCTCTGCCCCCACCCCAAGCTTGCTTGCTTGCTTTCTCTCTAAAATAAATAAACAAATACATCTTTTTAATATATATATATAATGAAAAGAAAATAGATTGCTTTATAACATATACCAAACATGTCCTCTATAAGGGAAAAGAAAAAGTTACTGAAATATATTATTTAAGTGAATTTTACTTGCACTTTTATGGTTTTATTGTGGCTCTATTCTCAAAGCTACTCTGATTTTGCTCTGCTGAGTTTTTAATTAAGGAATACCTTGTTAAAAATCTAACACAATAAAAATACTGGAATAGAAAAATAAGTCACATAACAAAATTTTAAAATAAGTACCAAGTTTCTAAAATATAAATTAGAAAACAAAAACTTGGACTAAAGACAGAGTGTGAAGAACCACCAATCTGAAAGTCACATGCCACAATTCAGGAAATATAAGTTTAACATGTAATGAGTTTAAAGGTGCAATTGATTCATCTCCAGATTTCTGTCTTTCAGAATATTGAGAGAAAAAGTAAATCAACATCTCCACTGATAGGGGTAATTTTTTAAAGTTATAGACTGAATTTCAAGAGAATTCAAAGTGTAGAATGTACATATATCTGCAATGTACAAACATGTATACTAACAAAAATTTCAGTAAAAAGGAGAAAGTCTTCTGAAGAAAGAAAGTACCTCTCAGGAAGTATTTTCTGCAATATCAGATAGAAGATCAATTTTAAGAAATTTTCTAAATGTAAAAAAGATTCTCAATCAATACACTGTCAAGCATATAGAAACACGTTTTACAAAAATTGGAATGAGGGGCATCTGGGTAGCTCAGTCGTTAAATGTCTGCTTTCAGCTCAGGTCATGATCCCAGGGTCCTGTCATGCAGCCCCACATCAGGCTCCCTGCTCAGCTGGAAGCCTGCTTCTCCCTCTCCCACTCCCCCTGCTTGTGTTCCTTCTCTTGCTGTGTCTTTCTTTGTCAAATAAATAAAAATCTTCAAAAAAAAAGTTGGAATGAATTATTTTTCTAACATTTGTTGTCAGAATTAGATTACTACGGTAAAGTAACAGTTTTCTAGGGTATACTGAAATTTATTCTTTGAAATAATAAACACTGAGTAGTGCTGGCCAAACATGTCTCCAGTCTCCATCCAGAGAAAGGTAGAAAATGACAGTTATGTATTTCCGCTTTGGGGTTTCTTATAAACAATAGATTATATACTAAAGTACCATGCAAACTTTAGAAATGAGGGGCACCTGGGTGGCTCAGTCAGTTAAGCGGCTAAGCGCTTAAGCGTCTACCTTTTGCTCTGGTCATGATCCCAGGTTCCTGGGATCCAGCCCCCACATCGGCTCCCTGTTCAGCTGGGACTGTGGTCCTTCTTCTCACAATGCCACTCCCCTCTCTCATACGCGCCCACGCTCTCTCTCGCGCGCGCGCTCTCAAATAAATCAATAAGATCTTTTTTAAAAAGAAATTAATAAATGATAGACTGGTGTTGAAGTATGCTTAATATGTAGCAATTAAGTTGTTTTTCACTGAATAGTTTCCAGGTACAGTGGCAGCGCAGCTTTAGAAATTCAATATGATTCCCATGGCAGGTTTTAAGTGAAATTTTCAGCACCCAATAAATATTTACTCAATGTATGGATTTTAATGATTTGTAATTGGAAGTCAAAATACAAAAGGCAGGTATAAACTTAAAGTATTCAACTTCCGAATAATAAATAAGAAAATATTGGCAGATCTCTAGAATAAATGAGTAAAAACTATTTAAAAAATGAAAATAAGAATGTCTCACATTTCAAAAATAAATATATAAATGAATAAAATATTTGAGCAACCCACCTTTCCAGAGGACTCCAAAGAAGCTTGTGGATCTTCCGTCGCATTTAGAGATCCAGGACACGGAGGAAGGCTGGGGCTGAAGGC
>NW_022591377.1:0-6846 GCF_004348235.1 Phoca vitulina
TCTATCCCTATACTCTGAAGAGTTTTGATCAAGAAAGGATGCTGTACTTTGTCAAATGCTTTTTCTGCATCTATTGAGAGGATCATATGATTCCTGTTCTTTCTTTTGTTAATGTATTGTATCACGTTGATTGATTTGCAGATGTTGAACCAACCTTGCAGCCCAGGGATAAATCCCACTTGGTCGTGGTGAATAATCCTTTTAATGTACTGTTGGATTCTATTGGCTAGTATTTTGGTGAGAATTTTTGCATCCATGTTCATCAGGGATATTGGTCTGTAATTCTCCTTTTTGATGGGGTCTTTGTCTGGTTTTGGGATCAAGGGAATGCTGGCCTCATAAAATGAGTTTGGAAGTTTTCCTTCCATTTCTATTTTTTGGAACAGTTTCAGAAGGATAGGTATTAATTCTTCTTGAAATGTTTGGTAGAATTCCCCTGGGAAGCCATCTGGCCCTGGGCTTTTGTGTTTTGCGAGATTTTTGATGACTGCTTCTATTTCCTCAGTGGTTATAGGTCTGTTCAGGTTTTCTATTTCTTCCTGGTTCAGTTTTGGTAGTTGATACATCTCTAGGAATGCATCCATTACTTCTAGGTTATCTAATTTGCTGGCATAGAGTTGCTCATAATATGTTCTTATAATTGTTTGTATTTCTTTGGTGTTGGTTGTGATTTCTCCTCTTTCATTCATGATTTTGTTGATTTGGGTCATTTCTCTTTTCTTTTTGATAAGTCTGGCCAGGGGCTTATCAATCTTGTTAATTCTTTCAAAGAACCAGCTCCTAGTTTTGTTGATCTGTTCTACTGTTCTTTTGGTTTCTATTTCATTGATTTCTGCTCTGATCTTGATTATTTCTCTTCTCCTGCTGGGTTTAGGCTTTATTTGCTGTTCTTTCTCCAGCTCCTTTAGGTGTAGGGTTAGGTTGTGTACTTGAGACCTTTCTTGTTTCTTGAGAAAGGCTTGTATTGCTATATACTTTCCTCTTAGGACTGCCTTTGCTGTATCCCAAAGATTTTGAATAGTTGTGTTTTCATTTTCATTGGTTTCCATGAATTTTTTTAATTCTTCTTTAATTTCCTGGTTGACCCATTCATTCTTCAGTAGGATGCTCTTTAGCCTCCATGTATTTGAGTTCTTTCTGACTTTCCTCTTGTGATTGAGTTCTAGTTTCAAAGCATTGTGGTCTGAAAATAGGCAGGGGATGATCCCAATCTTCTGGTACCGGTTGAGACCTGATTGATGACCTAGGATGTGATCTATTCTGGAGAATGTTCCATGGGCACTAGAGAAGAATGTGTATTCCGTTGCTTTGGGATGGAATGTTCTGAATATGTCTGTGAAGTCCATTTGGTCCAGTGTGTCATTTAAAGTCTTTATTTCCTTGTTGATCTTTTGCTTAGACGATCTGTCCATTTCAGTGAGGGGGGTGTTAAAGTCCCCCACTATTATTGTATTGTTGTCGATGTGTTTCTTTGCTTTTGTTATTAATTGCCTTATATAATTGGCTGCTCCCATGTTAGGGGCATAGATATTTACAATTGTTAGATCTTCTTGTTGGATAGACCCTTTAAGTATGATATAGTGTCCTTCCTCATCTCTTATTACAGTCTTTGGTTTAAAATCTAATTTGTCTGATATAAGGATTGCCACCCCAGCTTTCTTTTGGTGTCCATTAGCATGGTAAATGGTTTTCCACCCCCTCACTTTCAATCTGGGGGTGTCTTTGGGTCTAAAATGAGTCTCTTGCAGACAGCATATCGATGGGTCTTGTTTTTTAATCCAATCTGATAGCCTGTGTCTTTTGATTGGGGCATTTAGCCCATTTACATTCAGGGTAACTATTGAAAGATAGGAATTCAGTGCCGTTGTATTGCCTGTAAAGTGACTGTTACTGTATATTGTTTGTGTTCCTTTCTGGTCTATGTTGCTTTTAGGCTCTCTCTTTGCTTAGAGGACCCCTTTCAATATTTCTTGTAGGGCTGGTTTCGTGTTTGCAAATTCCTTTAGTTTTTGTTTGTCCTGGAAGCTTTTTATCTCTCCTTCAATTTTCAATGACAGCCTAGCTGGATATAGTATTCTTGGCTGCATATTTTTCTCATTTAGTGCTCTGAATATGTCCTGCCAGTCCTTTCTGGCCTGCAGGTCTCTGTGGATAAGTCTGTTGCCAATCTAATGTTTCTACCACTGTAGGTTACATATCTCTTCTCCCGAGCCTCTTTCAGGATTTTCTCTTTGTCTCTGAGACTCGTAAGTTTTACTATTAAGTGTCGGGGTGTTGACTTATTTTTATTGATTTTAAGAGGGGTTCTCTGTGCTTCCTGGATTTTGATGCCTGTTTCCCTCCCCAAATTAGGGAAGTTCTCTGCTATAATTTGCTCCATTATACCTTCTGCCCCTCTCTCTCTTTCTTCTTCTTCTGGGATCCCAATTATTCTAATGTTGTTTCGTCTTATGGTATCGTTTATCTCTCGAATTCTGCCCTCGTGATCCAGTAGTTGTTTACCTCTCTTTTCTCAGCTTCTTTATTTTCCATCATTTGGTCTTCTATCTCACTGATTCTTTCTTCTGCCTCATTTATCCTAGCAGTTAGCACCCCCATATTTGATTGCACCTCATTAATAGCCTTTTTGATTTCTACTTGGTTAGATTTTAGTTCTTTTACTTCTCCAGAAAGGGTTTCTCTAATAACTTCCATGCTTTTTTCAAACCCAGCTAGTATCTTTAAAGTGATGATTCTGAACTCTAGATCTGACATCGTACTAATGTCCGTATTGAGTAGGTCCCTGGCAGTCGGTACTACCTCTTGTTCTTTTTGTTGAGGTGATTTTTTCCATCTTGTCATTTTGTGCAGAGGAGAATAGATTAAGGAGAGAACAAAATGCTAGCAGGGTAACAACCTCCCCAGAAAATATACTCTAAACAAATCAGAAAAGACCTGAAGCAGTGGGAAAAGAAAGGGAAAGAGAGAAAAAAGAAAAAGAAAGAAAAAAAGAATAAAGAAAAAGATAAAGGTAAAGATAAAAACAAACAAAAGCAGAACAAAACAAAACAAAAACAGAATGTGATCAAATATGATCAGGCTGGTTTATAGATCAGTGCCACACACTAGCTTTTGGGTGTATTTTGGTCTGTTAAAAGAAAGTCCCTCCCAAAATTTTAAAGAAAGAAAAACTTATATATGTACAAAAATAAGGGTCGATATGATGAAGGGATGGAATATGACTGTAAAGATGGAAAGTATAAAAAATTTTTAAAAAGGATTTGATAAGTTGTTTGAAAAAAGAAAGAAGAGGATTAAAAAAAATAAAATAAAATAAAAGAAAGAAAAAAGGGAGAGAATGTGATCAGGCAGGGGAGTAGGAAAAAACCATACACTAGAGATTTAGAGTATATTTTGATGTGTTAGAAGAAACTCTCTCAAGATTTTAAAGAGAGAACAACTTATATATATATGCCAAAAATACGGGTAACTACTATGAAGGGATAGAATATGACTTTAAAAATGAAAAATAAAAATGTTTTTTTTTTTTAAAAAGGGATTGATAAGGGGCGCCTGGGTGGCTCAGTTGGTTAAGCGACTGCCTTCGGCTCAGGTCATGATCCTGGAGTCCTGGGATCGAGTCCCACATCGGGCTCCCTGCTCAGCGGGGGGTCTGCTTCTCCCTCTGACCCTCCTCCCTCTCATGCTCTCTGTCTCTCATTCTCTCTCTTGCAAATAAATAAAAAAAAAAAAAAAAAAAAAAAAAAAAAAATTAATTAAAAAAAAAAAAAAAAAGGGATTGATAAGATGTTGGTTGAAAAAGGGAAAAAGAAAAATTCAAAAAAAAAGAAAAAAGAAAAAAGAAAAAAAGACAGTTAAAAAAAATAATTAACTTTGAAAGACTAAAGAATCATGGTAAAAAAGCCATGAATTCTATGTGCAGTATTCCCCTAGCACTGGAGTTCTGCCGTTCTCATTGATCGGTAAACCTGGTCTTGGCTGGCTATTCTCGCTGATCTTCTGGGGGAGGGGCCTGTTGCCGTGGTTCCCAAATGTCTTTGCCGGAGGCAAAATTGCCCTGCCCTTGCCGGTCCGGGCTAAGTAATCTGCTTGGGTTTGCTCTCCGGAGCTTTTGTTCCCTGCAGGCTTTCCGTACAGCTTTGGAGGCGGAGAGTGAAAATGGCGGCCTCCCAGTCTCCGCCCCGGAGGAGCCAAGAACTCGGGGCCCCGCTCCTCAGCGAGCCCCCAGAGAAAAGCAGTCAGTCACTCCCGTCTCCCCGGTCTCCGGCCACACTCCGCGCTCACCCGGCCTGTGACCGCGCCTTTCTATCTGGCACCCGAGCCCGGGTGGAGTCTCCAAACCCAGCAGATCCCCGCGGTGCGCTCCCGCACCTCTCCTCCCGGGGGAAGAAGGTGAGTCTCCCCGGATCTGTCGCTTGTTGGGTCCCTGCTGGAGGAGAAGTGGCCCGATTGTGCCGCGGATCACGGTCTATGACAACCCTGAGCTGAGAGCCCGCGCCTGGGCTCCGTCTCTGCAGCCGGCTTCCCTGCTCCGATACCTGGGAGCTCTGCCGCACTCAGGCACCCCCGGTCTTTCTGTGACCCCGAGGGTCCTGAGACCACACTGTCCCGCGAGGGTTCCACCCCCCACTTCGCCACCAGAGTGACGTCCCTCAGCGGAGCTGACTTCTAAAAGTTCCGATTTTGTGCTCCGCGGCTCTATCACTTGCCAGGAGCGGCCGACGGAGGCCCCTCCCCCGCCGTCTATCCTCCCGGATAACGCCTCGGATTCACTTTTCCGCACGTCCTACCTTCCAGAAAGTGGTCGCTTTTCTGTTCAGAGTTGTTGCTATTCTTTTCTTCGATCTCCTGTTGAGTTTGTAGGTGTTCAGAATGGTTTGATCCCTATCCAGCTGAATTCCTGAGAGGAGACAAAATCCAGGTCTCCTACTCCTCCGCCATCTTGCTCCACACCCGAAAACTGGGTCTTTCAAACATTGCTTGTGGGAAGGTAAAACTGGAGAGCCCCTCTGGAAAACTGTTTGGCAGTTTCTTAAAAATTAGATCTGCAATTACCACAGGACCCAACAATTTCCCTCCTGGTGTTTACCCCAGAAAATGAACACTTGTATCCACACAAAGACCTGAATATGAATGTTTATGGCAGCTGTACTCATAATAGCCCCAAAGTGGAAACCATTCAGGTATTTTTCAATGAGTGGTACATCCATGCCATGGGTACCGAAGAATAAAAAGAAACAAATTATTGACATGGGTAACCACCTGGAGGAATCTCCAGAGAATTATAATTGAAACAAACAAACAAAGGTATTTATCGAGTGTTTCCCCTTATATAACATTCTTAAAGTGACAAATTATAGAAAGGAAGAACAGATTAATGGCTTCCAGGGATGGAGGTGGGGATGGAAGCATGATGCAGCTATAAAAGTCAACAGAAGGGATGGGGCGCCTGGGTGGCTCAGCCATTAAGCGTCTGCCTTCAGCTCAGATCATGATCCTAGGGTCCTGGGATCGAGCCCCATATCGGGTTCCCTGCTCTGTGGGAAGCCTGCTTCTCCCTCTCCCACTCCCCCTGCTTGTGTTCCTTCTCTCGCTGTGTCTCTCTCTGTCAAATAAATAAAATATTTAAAAAAAAAAAAAAGGCAACATAATCCCTGTGGATGGAAATGTTCCATATTTTGACTGCATCACTGTTAATATCCTGGTCATGATATTGGACTCTCATGCAAGATGTTACCATTGGAGGAAACTAGGTAAAGGATACACAGAATTTGTGTATTATTTCTTACAACTGCAGGTGGATTTGGAGTTATCTCAAAATAAGATTAATTTAAAGAAAAGTTTTTATTTTTTTATTTTTATTTTTATTTTTTGGTTCATAACTCCACTTTTTATTTCCCATAGGATTTAAAAGACAAATACATTAAAAATAACAAATCTGTGTTAATGGGTACACATGTATAAAGATGTAATTTTTTGGCATATTTTTTCAGAACTTATTGTCATGTTTTCACCATCAAAACTTAGGATCTTGGTCTTTCCTTCTTGCCTTTGTAAGAGGCCAAAAGAGAGACACTGGCTATTTTGACAACCTTAAAACGAACTCTAAGAATGTCACTGACAGCATGACATTTGTGACCAAATCCAGCAACCAGAACCTCATCATTTTCCTCCATAAAATTCAAACAGCCATCATTGGGTACAAAGGCTTTGACTTTTTTTGCCATTCTTGATCATCTGGACCCTGACACAAGACCTGACGGCAGAATTTGGCTATTTGGCTTCAATCCCTCCTTTTTCGAGCACAATTACCTTTGCATGGGAAGCACCTCTAAAAGGGCTGGCCTTCAGGGCTGTGCCCAAATGGATGTTCTTGTACTGTTTATCATGCCACTTCTGATCTCTTTGGTGGCTATGGAACCTCCTGGCAGTACAAAGACCGCGACACCTGCTCATCTTTTTTTTTTTTTTTTTAGAGTTTTAGAGATGGTGATGATTTGTGATTTATTTTTTATTTATTTATTTTTTAAATTTTATTATGTTATGTTAGTCACCATACAATACATCATTAGTTTTTGATGTAGTGATCCACGATCCATTGTTTTCGTATAACACCCAGTGCTCCATGCAGTACGTGCCCTCCTTAATACCCATCACCGGGCTAACCAATCTCCCCTCCCCCCTCCCCTCTAAAACCCTGTTTGTTTCTCAGGTCCATAGTCTCTCATGGTTCATCTCTCCCTCCAATTCCCCCCGCCCATTTTTCCCTTCCTTCTCCTAATGTCTTCCATGTTATTCCTATGTTCCACAAATAAGTGAAACCATATGATAATTGACTTTCTCTGC
>NW_022591378.1:0-6846 GCF_004348235.1 Phoca vitulina
TTATCTTTTATAAATGGTGCTGCCTCTGACAAGGGGTGGTGAATTCATCATCATTATTGCTCTTACCTTGACTGTAGGTGCAGAGCGTTGAGTCAATCAGACTCCTCAGCTCATGGGAGGCTGCCCTAGTGGTCCTTGCGGGGTCCCCACTGGTTGGTTGGTGTATTTATTCATTTAGTCATTCATCCTCCAATCTCCCCATGCCCCCATCCATGTCACTCAAAAGGAATGCAGACTATTTTGCCAGGGAACAGCTCTTGCTTCTTCTCTCTTCCAGCTCTAAGGCCAGGCTCACAACGGGGTGGTCCTTCTGAAGAGGGACCATATTAGTCAGAGAGATTGGAGGTGGGTGAGTGAAGCTGATAAAAGGCTCTGCCCTCCGTGAACACCCATCAAGGCATCTGCACATGAGCCCCTTGACACATAGAAGGTCATCCCAGGGCCTCTGAGGATAGCTCAGAAAATGGTAGCTCCAGTCACCATGTTCCACCTACTTCCTGATGATGCCTATATCCCCCTTCCTAGCCCTGCCTGGCCTCCATGGCTGTCAACACCAATCCCTACCCCTGGGATAGGCACTGTCGTGACAGACACCCAGCCTAAGGAGCAGCTCTGTCTTTTGGGATCCTTGTGGGGAGTAGCCCTGGAGGGACAGAGTGAAGGACAGACAGAGTGAGGTGTGGGAGCACCTGGGGGCATGACTGGGACAGAGAGGCTGTGGCAATGACGCTTGGAAGAATCCTTCAGCATGGAGGGGTTAGGGGTTACCTTCCTTCCTTTTGGATTCCTAGGGGGTCTATTTTGAGTGTGGTTCAAAGTTTGTCCTTTTCTTGCTGATGTATTTCCATGATGGGGCTATAAACACTGATAAGATAGATTTTCCACATATTCTGCACAGCTTCATTGGGCACAGAATAAAGATGGTGGCCTGAGCCAGGTTTGGTCCTTTGACCAGCCTGAGCATAGAATTTCTGACATCTCCCCACAGTTTGATAGGGGCAAATATAAACTAACAAGGTAGATGTGTGGTCAGCAAAGCCAGCCTATTACCTGCTCTTGGCTTGAGATCACTCAGGTTCAGAGTGGTCTAGCTGTTCATTGTTCAGAGGCCCGTGCTGGCTGAGGACAGCCAGACCCTCCCTGAAGTCCAGTTGTTGCTGCTCACTGGTGCCCCTCATAGGTGAACACCTTTATCTTCACTCCCATTTCACATTGGGAAGACCTGGCATCTTGTTGTTTTCAATTATGCTGTGCTTTGAGCTCAGATACACCTTACATGCACCTGGGGGCATTGTAAATGTAACTGTGTTAATGTCATGTGTTCAGCAGACCCAGCCACTGGGTTATTTTAAGCCCTGCACTGATGATTCTAATGAGCTTCCCTTTGGGCACCAAGGTGTGAATATAGGTTCATAACTCTGACTGTGGCCTCTTGCAGCTCTCAACAAATATGGGATTAGAAACATAGCTTTTTGGGAACTGAAAGTCATAGCTTTGCTTGAATATGGAAGTTACAACAGTTCTATCCTTGGGCTACCTCTTCTTGTGGTCTCCACATTAGTAAAGCCAGACCAGACAGGACTAGAGGGAAAATGATCAAATCCCAATCCAGTAACTGACAGAACCCACCAGGTAAAAATCAGAACATATATACAAAAATTTAAGAATCCGTTGAACAAATTTGATTTTTGATTATTGTTGGGAGTTTAGCTAAGCTACCCCATGGTACTGCTACCTTGGCAACTACTTTGTGTGGCCAGGAGGCCTGCAAAGTCTTAAAACTGACACTAGCCTCTCATATAAACACAAGCATGTGCCCTAGATAGCATCCTCCAGAGTCACAAGTAAATGGAAGCTCCTGATGTGACTTCCCCTGCAGCCCTTGTGAGCAATAGTCTCCTCTGCCTCCCAGGACCTCCCCCTTGTGGCCCCTTAGATAAGACCCTCGTGGGCTTTACCAGAACTCTGTCCTTTGGGGTTGAGTTGGTCAGTCTGGTTCTATCCCAAGAACCCTGAAGTACTCCACCCGGTAAGCAGATCCTGTGGCTCCATCTGCATTGTGCCTTGACCTTCCCGTGCGGCCCCTTCAGCTTGCTGAGTACTTCCCCCATGACCTGTGAATGATTGCTCCTCTATTTCAGTTTCTCCCATGGTCCTTTGTTGAACTGAGATTTACCATGCATCACCCTGTGCTCCACTTAATTGTTAATTTGACAAATTAATAACAATTATATAGAATATTCACCACCAACTATGGAACATGTATTCTTCTTTTTTTTTATATAATTTTATTTATTTATTTTATGTTTTTAAGATTTTATTTATTTATTTGACAGAGAGAGAGAGCGATAGAGCACAAGCAGGGGGAGCGGCAGGCAGAGGGAGAAGCAGGCTCCCGGCTGAGCAAGGAGCCCGACGTGGGGCTTCATCCCAGGACCCTGGGATCATGACCAGAGCTGAAGGCAGACACTTAATGACTGAGCCCCCCAGGTGCCCTGGAACATGTATTTTCTTGAGCTGATAGAATATTAATCCAAACTGAACATATTCTGACCCATAAAGTGAATCTCAATGCATTTGAAAGTACTGATATCATAAGGAATAAGGTCTCTAGCTGCAATGACATTTAGATTGAAATTAAGGAGAAAAATGGGTGTTGCGTCAGCAACACACCTTAAAATAACACAAATAATCTCAATTCTGATTAGGGTATATGATCAAAGGAAATGATTAAAATTTATGATGTGACAAGTATATGTGGTGCTGCTGAGGTTCAGCCTCAAGGGAAGTGACAGTCTGGACAGGCACATGCAGAGGATGGGCACAAGGATGACCGGTGATCACAGTCTCTCTCAAGAATGGGAGGAAATTATGACAAAAAAGCATAAACAAAGGAAAGAAGAAACAGACTGATAGAGAGGGCCAAGAAATGCAACAGCTGGTCCATTGGCAGGCCCCATGAAATCTCTGACTCCTGGTGAGAGAAATCTAGAAGTGAGGCAGTCACAACCCCTGTCAGCAGTGTCTTCCTGGTCTCGAAAGATGACACTGGACACTCTAGTCATCCTGCTGCTGGAAATGGGGAGGAAGAGCCAGCCATGTGGGGACCTGATCTCCTTGGGAGAGACAACACTCAGGATCAGATGCACTTCTAGGCAGGGTGTGGAGTCCTCGCCATGATTATCCTTAGACACCCATGCCGCCAGCTATCTACTGATGTGCAGCAGTGAAGATGGTCACAAAGGTGTCTGCCATTCTGGCCACACTCCCATCTCTTTCTGGGATAGCCCCAGTCTGTACTTATGGCCTGTCTGAACAGCTGTGGCCCTGGCCCTGTACCCTTTCTGGGATCATCAATGTGCAGGTGTCTTTGACTCCATGCCCAAGGTGGGAAAATCCTTCCCTTGCAGAGTGTCCTCACATGCATGGACAGCATGTCATACTTTCCTGGTCCACTCACTCCCAATGTCTTGTATGAGGCCAGGTAGGACACTCCCATGTACGGTGGTTCCCCCGAGGAAAGCCTAACAACAATGACTTGGCAAAGGCCATGGGACCTCAAAGTGGCAGAGCTGTGTGGAAATGCACGTTGGCTAGGGCTGGGCAAGGCCTGTCTTTCTCAGTCCCCGATCCCTCTCATGCCCATGGCTGCCATCCACATCCATTCCAGCAGAGCCTTGCCCTAGGTTAGTACCCGCCTTGTCCTGGATTTCTCTCCACCCACCCAGGACATTAGAAATCCCTCTCCCCACTGCCAAACACAGCTAGACCTCATGGCAAGCAGGTCAGCAGGTGCCAGAGGTGGTGGAAGGGATGGTAACCCAGCCCCAATGGTAACCCTTCCCTGTACCCTCCTGATGGCTGCAGCCATGGTCAGAGGTAGACCTGGTTTTTACCTCAACTTCCTAGAGCCCACCAGTGTTCCTAAGAGTTCCTGTGACTTGGCAGTTGTAGGATACAGTGCTGTGAGAGCAAGGGAGGTGGGTTCAAAACCCCCATTCAGAGCCTATTAGGGCTGGACTGGGGCAGGTGGAGGTAGCCCTGGAAACAGAGCATATTGCATGCATGTTCCTGGGTCCAAGACTTATGGAACAAAGCGGTGGAAATGGTGAGCCCCTGCTCTGCTTTCTGTTAATGATGATGGGAGGGACAAGGCAGGGACAAGGCAGGGTGAAGGGGAGGAGCTGGACAGAGCACTGGCCAGCAGCCCAGGGACTCCTTGGGGTAAGGCTGTGTGGGATGCAGAGCTTCGGAGGGTGGCCCCACACTGGCTGCCACCCGTTTGCTGCTGGCCTCCAGGGCTCACGCCAGACAGCATGCTCCTGAAGGCACCTCTGCTTCTGGGGCTCATTGTGCTGGTGCCTCATGTCTGTAGTTCCAACTTTGTGGACATTGATAGGAGAACAAATTACTTCACCTTGTGTGTTGAGTTTGCGGTGTTTCATTTCAACCAAGTTTACCCAGATGAGTATGCGTATAAGCTGCTGTGGGTGCGGCGAAGCCAGCACAAGGTGAGTTGAGTGTCCTCCCTCCATGTGGCTCCATGTTTGCCCTGAGACCACACCTGGGAGGGGCGAGTCCTTGATCTGCAGGAAAGAGCAATGGATGTTTTAATTTGGTAAATATTGTTTAAAAAGTTACAAGGTTTCATTAGAAGTGTTCCGAGTTTCTGATTTGTTTCCTTCATGAGCAAGGTCCCTGCGTAACAGAGGGAAGGAAAGAAGGTGAGCAGAAAGCAAGCACTGAACGCAGAGATCCAGCTGCCGAGTGAGAGAGGGAAGAAAAGCTGCCAATGAGGTGGCTAGGAGAAGCCAGAGCAGCAGGGAGACAAGAAACCAGAAAGACTAAGAGACGCGGTAGCTGGGGAGCACCAGCCTGAGAAGGAAAGGCATCACAGAGGCTGAGCTGTGAGGCTCCTGCATGAAACACTGTAGGTAACAGAGAAGACAGATTGGGACATGTTCTCATGGGGCTGTGGTGCTGGTGAGGACAGGCCAATGGCCTCCAAGTTCATGAGTGGAATAGTGGAAGTCTGGGGAAAAGCAGTGGGTGTGGGGGGCCCAGGGCAGAGGAGAGGCTAGGGGCATGGGGGGCGGTCAGGGAAGGCATCTCAATGAAGGGTACTCCTGGAAAGATCCAGTCACATGGAGGTTGGGGATGAAAAGGGCAGGCAGCCCTGGGGAGGACCTGGATGGGGATAAGCAACAAATATACTTGCAGACAGCCTGAAATTCTGTGGACTGGGGTTGCTGGGAAGGAGGTGCAGAGAGGCAGGAGTGCAGGGGGAGGTAGGGCTGGGGGCACCTCAGGGCCCCAGGCAAAGATTTGAGATGTTATCCTTGAAGATCTGGGGATCCATTGAAAAAAGTCACTCAGAGCTCCACAGGCCATGGCAGGCTGAGACCAGGATGCAGGGGATGGTCCTCTGGTCACTGGGAAGTAAAAGAAGTGCTGGCTTCTGCATCTGTTGGAGGTCGATGTGGGGTGCACTGGTGTGACGGTGTAGAGAAAGAGGGGGTCAAATATGGACCCCTGGTGTTTTCCCAGAACATGTGGGTGTGCAGTGACTCCATCACCTGAGACAACAGAGCAAGATTGGAGGAGACACAAACATCTGGGCAGGACACATCACATTTAGGATTCCTGAAATAGCCCATGCAGAAGAAGGTCATGGGTTATAGAGCCTTAAGAGTAGAGAAAACGTTGGGCCTGATAGAAATGTGTCTTTAGCCTCTGTTGGGCAAACCTTTCCCACTACTGTTTATTCTTATCACTTCGTGCTTTCTTTGAATGGAATACAGACTGCTGTCCTGAACTCATTCTGTGCGTGCCCAGATTCTGGTCCCTGCATGAACAGTCCTGAGCCAGGCACCATGTCTGCAGGGCCCTGATGGGGAGAGTCTCACCTCTGCATCACACTGGGTGTGGCCCCCTTCCCTCACAGTGCCCACTGGCTTCTCTCAGTCTTTCCCATTTCCTGACCCTCTGCCTCTTCCTTAGACAGCAGCCAACCCTGGACACCTGGAGGATATGGGAACCCCTTGGGCATAGAGCCTACAGTTGCTGCTCCAGCCCCCGTGCCCCGTCCTAGCTCAGGGTCTGGGGACCGTGCAAGTGAGGCTGGGGGTGCATGAGTGTGTGTGTGTGTGTGTGTGTGTGTGTGTCTGTTGTTGGTGATTGTTGGGGCATGAGTGGATATCATGTGTCAGTTGTAAGAACTGAGCCCCCAAAAAGAAGTCAGCCTTCTAGATAATTCCAGTTCAGTCCAATGAGAGGCAGGTTCCTCCCCACAGTGATTTCTGGCTACATTTCTAAGTTTGAGCTCTTCTTGAGTTTTCATGCACTTCTTTCTATTTAACAAGATGAAATGGTAACTTTTAATAACTTCTGATAGAAGCCTAACTGACACATGGGAAAGCATCTGCTTCGCAAATATCCACCTCAGTGAACCTTAACAAGAAGAGCCCTTCTGTGCAGCCAGCTCCCACATAAAGAGGCAAGCATTCCCAGCCCCCAGGACCCCCCACATCCCTGTCTAGATGCTGCCCTGAAAGGGACTGCCATCTGCGATGGCTAATCAGTGAACTAGCACACCTGTTATCCTACTCTCCGAGGAGGACTCCCTGGTGTGCTCCCCTTGTGTCTGGCTGATGCCACGCAAGCGTAAGATTGAGAGATCAGTGGTGCTATCAGTGGTGCTGGAGCCCGTGCAGGCTCCTTGCTGTGCAGCCTCTGCTCCTGTGAGCCTGTTACCTCCTGTGCATTCCTAGCACTGTGGATGTGACTAGCAGGTGCAGGCCATCAGGAGGAGTGCCTCAGGGAAGATTCTAATACATGCCTTAGGTG
>NW_022591379.1:0-6846 GCF_004348235.1 Phoca vitulina
TTATCTTTTATAAATGGTGCTGCCTCTGACAAGGGGTGGTGAATTCATCATCATTATTGCTCTTACCTTGACTGTAGGTGCAGAGCGTTGAGTCAATCAGACTCCTCAGCTCATGGGAGGCTGCCCTAGTGGTCCTTGCGGGGTCCCCACTGGTTGGTTGGTGTATTTATTCATTTAGTCATTCATCCTCCAATCTCCCCATGCCCCCATCCATGTCACTCAAAAGGAATGCAGACTATTTTGCCAGGGAACAGCTCTTGCTTCTTCTCTCTTCCAGCTCTAAGGCCAGGCTCACAACGGGGTGGTCCTTCTGAAGAGGGACCATATTAGTCAGAGAGATTGGAGGTGGGTGAGTGAAGCTGATAAAAGGCTCTGCCCTCCGTGAACACCCATCAAGGCATCTGCACATGAGCCCCTTGACACATAGAAGGTCATCCCAGGGCCTCTGAGGATAGCTCAGAAAATGGTAGCTCCAGTCACCATGTTCCACCTACTTCCTGATGATGCCTATATCCCCCTTCCTAGCCCTGCCTGGCCTCCATGGCTGTCAACACCAATCCCTACCCCTGGGATAGGCACTGTCGTGACAGACACCCAGCCTAAGGAGCAGCTCTGTCTTTTGGGATCCTTGTGGGGAGTAGCCCTGGAGGGACAGAGTGAAGGACAGACAGAGTGAGGTGTGGGAGCACCTGGGGGCATGACTGGGACAGAGAGGCTGTGGCAATGACGCTTGGAAGAATCCTTCAGCATGGAGGGGTTAGGGGTTACCTTCCTTCCTTTTGGATTCCTAGGGGGTCTATTTTGAGTGTGGTTCAAAGTTTGTCCTTTTCTTGCTGATGTATTTCCATGATGGGGCTATAAACACTGATAAGATAGATTTTCCACATATTCTGCACAGCTTCATTGGGCACAGAATAAAGATGGTGGCCTGAGCCAGGTTTGGTCCTTTGACCAGCCTGAGCATAGAATTTCTGACATCTCCCCACAGTTTGATAGGGGCAAATATAAACTAACAAGGTAGATGTGTGGTCAGCAAAGCCAGCCTATTACCTGCTCTTGGCTTGAGATCACTCAGGTTCAGAGTGGTCTAGCTGTTCATTGTTCAGAGGCCCGTGCTGGCTGAGGACAGCCAGACCCTCCCTGAAGTCCAGTTGTTGCTGCTCACTGGTGCCCCTCATAGGTGAACACCTTTATCTTCACTCCCATTTCACATTGGGAAGACCTGGCATCTTGTTGTTTTCAATTATGCTGTGCTTTGAGCTCAGATACACCTTACATGCACCTGGGGGCATTGTAAATGTAACTGTGTTAATGTCATGTGTTCAGCAGACCCAGCCACTGGGTTATTTTAAGCCCTGCACTGATGATTCTAATGAGCTTCCCTTTGGGCACCAAGGTGTGAATATAGGTTCATAACTCTGACTGTGGCCTCTTGCAGCTCTCAACAAATATGGGATTAGAAACATAGCTTTTTGGGAACTGAAAGTCATAGCTTTGCTTGAATATGGAAGTTACAACAGTTCTATCCTTGGGCTACCTCTTCTTGTGGTCTCCACATTAGTAAAGCCAGACCAGACAGGACTAGAGGGAAAATGATCAAATCCCAATCCAGTAACTGACAGAACCCACCAGGTAAAAATCAGAACATATATACAAAAATTTAAGAATCCGTTGAACAAATTTGATTTTTGATTATTGTTGGGAGTTTAGCTAAGCTACCCCATGGTACTGCTACCTTGGCAACTACTTTGTGTGGCCAGGAGGCCTGCAAAGTCTTAAAACTGACACTAGCCTCTCATATAAACACAAGCATGTGCCCTAGATAGCATCCTCCAGAGTCACAAGTAAATGGAAGCTCCTGATGTGACTTCCCCTGCAGCCCTTGTGAGCAATAGTCTCCTCTGCCTCCCAGGACCTCCCCCTTGTGGCCCCTTAGATAAGACCCTCGTGGGCTTTACCAGAACTCTGTCCTTTGGGGTTGAGTTGGTCAGTCTGGTTCTATCCCAAGAACCCTGAAGTACTCCACCCGGTAAGCAGATCCTGTGGCTCCATCTGCATTGTGCCTTGACCTTCCCGTGCGGCCCCTTCAGCTTGCTGAGTACTTCCCCCATGACCTGTGAATGATTGCTCCTCTATTTCAGTTTCTCCCATGGTCCTTTGTTGAACTGAGATTTACCATGCATCACCCTGTGCTCCACTTAATTGTTAATTTGACAAATTAATAACAATTATATAGAATATTCACCACCAACTATGGAACATGTATTCTTCTTTTTTTTTATATAATTTTATTTATTTATTTTATGTTTTTAAGATTTTATTTATTTATTTGACAGAGAGAGAGAGCGATAGAGCACAAGCAGGGGGAGCGGCAGGCAGAGGGAGAAGCAGGCTCCCGGCTGAGCAAGGAGCCCGACGTGGGGCTTCATCCCAGGACCCTGGGATCATGACCAGAGCTGAAGGCAGACACTTAATGACTGAGCCCCCCAGGTGCCCTGGAACATGTATTTTCTTGAGCTGATAGAATATTAATCCAAACTGAACATATTCTGACCCACAAAGTGAATCTCAATGCATTTGAAAGTACTGATATCATAAGGAATAAGGTCTCTAGCTGCAATGACGTTTAGATTGAAATTAAGGAGAAAAATGGGTGTTGCGTCAGCAACACACCTTAAAATAACACAAATAATCTCAATTCTGATTAGGGTATATGATCAAAGGAAATGATTAAAATTTATGATGTGACAAGTATATGTGGTGCTGCTGAGGTTCAGCCTCAAGGGAAGTGACAGTCTGGACAGGCACATGCAGAGGATGGGCACAAGGATGACCGGTGATCACAGTCTCTCTCAAGAATGGGAGGAAATTATGACAAAAAAGCATAAACAAAGGAAAGAAGAAACAGACTGATAGAGAGGGCCAAGAAATGCAACAGCTGGTCCATTGGCAGGCCCCATGAAATCTCTGACTCCTGGTGAGAGAAATCTAGAAGTGAGGCAGTCACAACCCCTGTCAGCAGTGTCTTCCTGGTCTCGAAAGATGACACTGGACACTCTAGTCATCCTGCTGCTGGAAATGGGGAGGAAGAGCCAGCCATGTGGGGACCTGATCTCCTTGGGAGAGACAACACTCAGGATCAGATGCACTTCTAGGCAGGGTGTGGAGTCCTCGCCATGATTATCCTTAGACACCCATGCCGCCAGCTATCTACTGATGTGCAGCAGTGAAGATGGTCACAAAGGTGTCTGCCATTCTGGCCACACTCCCATCTCTTTCTGGGATAGCCCCAGTCTGTACTTATGGCCTGTCTGAACAGCTGTGGCCCTGGCCCTGTACCCTTTCTGGGATCATCAATGTGCAGGTGTCTTTGACTCCATGCCCAAGGTGGGAAAATCCTTCCCTTGCAGAGTGTCCTCACATGCATGGACAGCATGTCATACTTTCCTGGTCCACTCACTCCCAATGTCTTGTATGAGGCCAGGTAGGACACTCCCATGTACGGTGGTTCCCCCGAGGAAAGCCTAACAACAATGACTTGGCAAAGGCCATGGGACCTCAAAGTGGCAGAGCTGTGTGGAAATGCACGTTGGCTAGGGCTGGGCAAGGCCTGTCTTTCTCAGTCCCCGATCCCTCTCATGCCCATGGCTGCCATCCACATCCATTCCAGCAGAGCCTTGCCCTAGGTTAGTACCCGCCTTGTCCTGGATTTCTCTCCACCCACCCAGGACATTAGAAATCCCTCTCCCCACTGCCAAACACAGCTAGACCTCATGGCAAGCAGGTCAGCAGGTGCCAGAGGTGGTGGAAGGGATGGTAACCCAGCCCCAATGGTAACCCTTCCCTGTACCCTCCTGATGGCTGCAGCCATGGTCAGAGGTAGACCTGGTTTTTACCTCAACTTCCTAGAGCCCACCAGTGTTCCTAAGAGTTCCTGTGACTTGGCAGTTGTAGGATACAGTGCTGTGAGAGCAAGGGAGGTGGGTTCAAAACCCCCATTCAGAGCCTATTAGGGCTGGACTGGGGCAGGTGGAGGTAGCCCTGGAAACAGAGCATATTGCATGCATGTTCCTGGGTCCAAGACTTATGGAACAAAGCGGTGGAAATGGTGAGCCCCTGCTCTGCTTTCTGTTAATGATGATGGGAGGGACAAGGCAGGGACAAGGCAGGGTGAAGGGGAGGAGCTGGACAGAGCACTGGCCAGCAGCCCAGGGACTCCTTGGGGTAAGGCTGTGTGGGATGCAGAGCTTCGGAGGGTGGCCCCACACTGGCTGCCACCCGTTTGCTGCTGGCCTCCAGGGCTCACGCCAGACAGCATGCTCCTGAAGGCACCTCTGCTTCTGGGGCTCATTGTGCTGGTGCCTCATGTCTGTAGTTCCAACTTTGTGGACATTGATAGGAGAACAAATTACTTCACCTTGTGTGTTGAGTTTGCGGTGTTTCATTTCAACCAAGTTTACCCAGATGAGTATGCGTATAAGCTGCTGTGGGTGCGGCGAAGCCAGCACAAGGTGAGTTGAGTGTCCTCCCTCCATGTGGCTCCATGTTTGCCCTGAGACCACACCTGGGAGGGGCGAGTCCTTGATCTGCAGGAAAGAGCAATGGATGTTTTAATTTGGTAAATATTGTTTAAAAAGTTACAAGGTTTCATTAGAAGTGTTCCGAGTTTCTGATTTGTTTCCTTCATGAGCAAGGTCCCTGCGTAACAGAGGGAAGGAAAGAAGGTGAGCAGAAAGCAAGCACTGAACGCAGAGATCCAGCTGCCGAGTGAGAGAGGGAAGAAAAGCTGCCAATGAGGTGGCTAGGAGAAGCCAGAGCAGCAGGGAGACAAGAAACCAGAAAGACTAAGAGACGCGGTAGCTGGGGAGCACCAGCCTGAGAAGGAAAGGCATCACAGAGGCTGAGCTGTGAGGCTCCTGCATGAAACACTGTAGGTAACAGAGAAGACAGATTGGGACATGTTCTCATGGGGCTGTGGTGCTGGTGAGGACAGGCCAATGGCCTCCAAGTTCATGAGTGGAATAGTGGAAGTCTGGGGAAAAGCAGTGGGTGTGGGGGGCCCAGGGCAGAGGAGAGGCTAGGGGCATGGGGGGCGGTCAGGGAAGGCATCTCAATGAAGGGTACTCCTGGAAAGATCCAGTCACATGGAGGTTGGGGATGAAAAGGGCAGGCAGCCCTGGGGAGGACCTGGATGGGGATAAGCAACAAATATACTTGCAGACAGCCTGAAATTCTGTGGACTGGGGTTGCTGGGAAGGAGGTGCAGAGAGGCAGGAGTGCAGGGGGAGGTAGGGCTGGGGGCACCTCAGGGCCCCAGGCAAAGATTTGAGATGTTATCCTTGAAGATCTGGGGATCCATTGAAAAAAGTCACTCAGAGCTCCACAGGCCATGGCAGGCTGAGACCAGGATGCAGGGGATGGTCCTCTGGTCACTGGGAAGTAAAAGAAGTGCTGGCTTCTGCATCTGTTGGAGGTCGATGTGGGGTGCACTGGTGTGACGGTGTAGAGAAAGAGGGGGTCAAATATGGACCCCTGGTGTTTTCCCAGAACATGTGGGTGTGCAGTGACTCCATCACCTGAGACAACAGAGCAAGATTGGAGGAGACACAAACATCTGGGCAGGACACATCACATTTAGGATTCCTGAAATAGCCCATGCAGAAGAAGGTCATGGGTTATAGAGCCTTAAGAGTAGAGAAAACGTTGGGCCTGATAGAAATGTGTCTTTAGCCTCTGTTGGGCAAACCTTTCCCACTACTGTTTATTCTTATCACTTCGTGCTTTCTTTGAATGGAATACAGACTGCTGTCCTGAACTCATTCTGTGCGTGCCCAGATTCTGGTCCCTGCATGAACAGTCCTGAGCCAGGCACCATGTCTGCAGGGCCCTGATGGGGAGAGTCTCACCTCTGCATCACACTGGGTGTGGCCCCCTTCCCTCACAGTGCCCACTGGCTTCTCTCAGTCTTTCCCATTTCCTGACCCTCTGCCTCTTCCTTAGACAGCAGCCAACCCTGGACACCTGGAGGATATGGGAACCCCTTGGGCATAGAGCCTACAGTTGCTGCTCCAGCCCCCGTGCCCCGTCCTAGCTCAGGGTCTGGGGACCGTGCAAGTGAGGCTGGGGGTGCATGAGTGTGTGTGTGTGTGTGTGTGTGTGTGTGTCTGTTGTTGGTGATTGTTGGGGCATGAGTGGATATCATGTGTCAGTTGTAAGAACTGAGCCCCCAAAAAGAAGTCAGCCTTCTAGATAATTCCAGTTCAGTCCAATGAGAGGCAGGTTCCTCCCCACAGTGATTTCTGGCTACATTTCTAAGTTTGAGCTCTTCTTGAGTTTTCATGCACTTCTTTCTATTTAACAAGATGAAATGGTAACTTTTAATAACTTCTGATAGAAGCCTAACTGACACATGGGAAAGCATCTGCTTCGCAAATATCCACCTCAGTGAACCTTAACAAGAAGAGCCCTTCTGTGCAGCCAGCTCCCACATAAAGAGGCAAGCATTCCCAGCCCCCAGGACCCCCCACATCCCTGTCTAGATGCTGCCCTGAAAGGGACTGCCATCTGCGATGGCTAATCAGTGAACTAGCACACCTGTTATCCTACTCTCCGAGGAGGACTCCCTGGTGTGCTCCCCTTGTGTCTGGCTGATGCCACGCAAGCGTAAGATTGAGAGATCAGTGGTGCTATCAGTGGTGCTGGAGCCCGTGCAGGCTCCTTGCTGTGCAGCCTCTGCTCCTGTGAGCCTGTTACCTCCTGTGCATTCCTAGCACTGTGGATGTGACTAGCAGGTGCAGGCCATCAGGAGGAGTGCCTCAGGGAAGATTCTAATACATGCCTTAGGTG
>NW_022591380.1:0-6844 GCF_004348235.1 Phoca vitulina
CATCGGGCTCCTGGCTCAGCGGGGAGCCTGCTTCTTCCTCTGCTTCTGCCTCTCCCCCTGCTCATGCTCTCTCTCTATCTCTGTGTCTCAAATGAATAAATAAAATCTTTAAAAATAAATAAATAAATAAATAAATAAACCAAAAACTAATGATGTGCCATATGGTGACTAACATAACATAATAAAATATAATTAATAAAAAAAGTAAAGTAAAATAAAAAAATAAAAAAAAAAGAAAGGGATTAATCTTGAAGAAGCCAGAATCAGGTCGGGTCAGGCCCCTGACTAATAGTATATATAGCATATATAATATATAATGTAATTATATAATATTTAATACTATAATAATATATCATATATATTATGTATTTACATATAATATATATTATATATTTATATATTTAAGATATATACTATATATTTTAAATATATAATAATACATATTTATATTACATACTTATATAATAATAAAATAAATAACAAAATATTATATATTATGTATATTATATCTATATCTATAGAATAACATTGTATATAATAAATATATTACTTATATGAAATAATATAATATTTTGGGCCCTTGCAACCTCCAACTCAATATATAAATTATATTTATATATTATATGATCTTGTATATAATAATATAATATTACATATTATATTATATTACACATACATATATATGTTCAAGGGCCTCTCTTCCCCTCACGGGCTCACCTAACGCATGCCCACTAATACGTTTCCCTCCATCTAAGCCAGCACTGAGGCCCCTACCCTGTGAAACTCCCCATCCACCTCACCCCGTGCCCTGCCCCCATGCCCTGCCCCACCTCAGCCTCAAGTACTTACTTGCCAAACAGCTTAGAGGCCTTCCTCTCTGCCTCACCCTGGAAGCATGGCTCCTTCTTCTCTGGGATGGGAAAATAAAAACTAGAGACAGAAAAGGAGAGGAGGCAGGGGCTCCAGTCAGACCTCTCGGGGCCCAGGGGCCAGCATCCCAGGCAGCCTCAACCTTCTCCCATGACATTGGTCCCAAGGTCCCAGAGAGTGATGTGCAGGGTAGAATCATCTCAACCCATTTGCTCTGAGACCAACTCATTGCAGATCCGGCCCTCCTTTCTCCTGAGCTCCCTGGGTGAGGACCCTGGGGAGGCATCACAGACCCTACCCCCAAACCCACTGCCTAACCCTCCCGGAAGGATTTCATGCTAACAGCTGAAGGGAGGGGTCATACCCTGGCCCTCTGAACCCTCCTGGCCCCACTAGGTCCGCCACCCCATGACCCTCCATCCCTGAGCCCATTCCTGAGAAGAACCGATGGAAGGACAAGGAAGCTGGACTCACAGCTCAATGTACCTGTCTTCTCGGGAGATGGAATACCACACCATGACGACCAGGACCAGAGCCAACATGGCCAGGAGCTTCCAGCCTGCAGGGCACATGCACAGAGGAGCTAGACAGAGACAGGCAGGGACAGCCCCAGTGCACCGACCCTGTTTTGGGCCCCTGCAACCTCCAACTCTAGCAGACCCGGCCCCTGGCTCTCGCCCAGCCAGAGTTTTCTAGCACTGGGGTTGGGCCTGTGTTTCTACCGTCCTTCAAGATGGAGAGAGGGCCCCTTGGCTATCTGCATGTGCCTCCAGAACCCCCTGGGGGTCGCAGGATGATGCTGAAGACTGCTTCTGGGGGCCCAACCTTCAGGGTGGGGGAGCCCTGGGACAACACTCACGGGACTTGCTGATCATGTTTCTCAGCGGGTAGCAGGGTTCCTGGGGAGAGCTGTCATCCCGGCTGCCTCGGGCCACCTAGGAGGTTAGGAGTCACAGGTGTGTGGTCAGCTCTGGAAACCTTCTACCTAGATACTAGAGCAGGACACACCCACAGCCTGCCTTCCCTGCTCCAGAAGGCACAGAGCTGCTTCCAGCGTGGCCATCCAGAGAGCGGACATCCTCCTAATCCCTCAAACACAGCATCAGGGGTCCAGGGGGGGCAAGGGAACCCAAGTCCCACTCCTCAAACGTGAGGTCCCACGCCAGACTGGCCTACTCCAGCTTCCCTGGCATGGTTTCTCTGTCCCCTTCCTCAGTTTGACCTGGGAAGGGCCAGCTCCAGGAGGCAGATGAGAACCTCAACCCACCTTTTATTTTATTTTATTTTTTTAAAGATTTTTTTAAATTTATTTATTTGACAGAGAGATAGCACAAGTAGGCAGAGCGGCAGGCAGAGGGAAAGGGAGAAGCAGGCTCTCTGCTGAGCAGGGAGCCCGATGCGGGGCTCGATCCCAGGACCCCGGGATCATGACCTGAGCCGAAGGCAGCCGCTTAACCGACTGAGCCACCCAGGCACCCCTCAACCCACCTTTTACATGGAAGTGAACAGTACAAGAGTGTGATCTGTATTTTATGCAGCTGAGGTTTATCTATTCTCCGCCATCCAAAGCAGTCCCTTAGTTCTGGCTCCCACCCACCTCTCCATCCTCAGTCTCCCACTACTCCAGCCAAACGCATCCACTCAGGCCAGGCACCGGGGGGAAGGTGGGCTATGGGATGGTCCTCCAGCCCTTCTAGACTCTGGCTAAATGCAAACAGTGTCCAAGCCCTCATCGTCCCAGCACCGGGGGAAGCTCCGTGAAGGCAAGTCTTTGAATGGGAGCTCAGGGAGGAGGGAGGGTCCGGTTGGTCAGAGGAGATGGGAGACCTCTGGGGTAAGGGTGAAGCCGGCATGACAAGGACAGGGCTCTGGAAGGGGGTCAGCTGTTATATGCACATAAGCAAAGAGGTCCCTACACACAAACTCAGCCAGGGCCACGCTGCAGAGACACGGGGGAAGGAATTCAGGCAGCTTGCACACAACACCAAGAGGTGTGGGACGCCAGGCACCATTTTTGTCATCCATGCAGTGTTCCCCAGTCACCTGAATAAGAAGAGTTACCCTGGACTGCTTCCTGAAAACACAGATTCGAGGGCTCCTCCCGGGGATTCCTAAATCAGACGGAGCAGAACCTGGGACAGGCATTTTCACAAACAGCCCAGGTGATTCTTATGATCCTCGTGGAAAAGGAGGGAAGCTCTAGTGTTTGTGCTCTCTCAGGGCGACCTGGATAACCTCACATTATTTCTTCAGGGCAGGAGACAGCATCAGGATGAGAGCTGGTTTTTGTTAGAAATCATAAATCAATTATCCTGAACTTTGTCCTATGACGGAGTCAATGTTCTGCCCCCAGGCTCTGCTCTGAGTCCATAAACACCAAAGAATGAGTCTTGGGAGGGGGCGGGGTGAGGGGTAGGGACCAAGCCAGACACCCCCAGGAGAGTCAGGAGCACCCATCCCCAAACCCCAGTAGGGATGGAGGATGACCCTATCCAGTAAAGAAAAGTTCTGGATTTGTAGTTAGAAGACGCCAACGAAAGCCACGGTTCTAGTAACTTCCCTGGTCACTCCTCCGAAAGTGGTATGTCTTCTTCCATACCTACCTATAGCCACTGCCAATTCATTCCTTACCCCTGCACGGTCCAGAGCACTTTTCCTGATCTCTACCGAGCTTAGTTACTTGCTTGCTTGCTTTCTGTCTTCCCCACTGGAAGATGAGCTCTGTGAGGGTAGCAATGCGGTCTGTCTTGTTCCCAGCATCCAGCACACTGCCCAGCACATAGCCAGCGCTCAGGAAGTACTGATGAATAGCTCCTTGGGTTACTTTGGGAGTCACTTCTCCCTCTCTGACCCTCAGTTTCTTTGGTTGTAAAACTGGGAAGTTAGCCTAATAGATGCTTGCAGCTCAAAATACATTTATCAGATCAGCACCACGGGCATCACTAGGGATCTTATTAGAAATGCATAATCTCGGGGTGCGTGGGTGGCTCAGTCAGTTGAGCGTCCGACTCTTGATTTCTGCTCAGGTCATGATTTCAGGGTCATGAGATGGAGCCCCGCGTCCGGCTCTGCACTCGGTGGGGAGTCTGCTTGGAGAGTCTCTCCCTCTATCCTCCCCGCCCCCCCGCTTGTGCTCTCTCTTTCTCAAATGGATAAATAAATCTTAAAAAAAAAAAAAGAAATGCATGATCTCAGGCCCCTCTATACAGACAAAATCAGGATCTGCATTTGAATAAGATCACCTGATGAATCATATGCACATTCAAGTCTGAGAAACACTGGTTCAGGTGGATGTTTTTGACCTTGAGTGAACAGGAGAATCGCCTGGGGTGCTAAAAATTTTTAAAAATAAGAAATAATTAAGAGCGTCTGGGTCCCACACCTAGGAATTCTGACTTGATGTGTCTGGCCCAGCACCGGAATTTGCGCAAACACCGCAGGTGATTCTAACATGCCATCAGGGTTAAGAACCACTGAGGAGGATGAGGAGGATAAGGATGTCCGCATGATGGCCAAAGCAGGCTGCTCAAGCCTTGATGTGTGCCTTCTGACTCAGAGGGCGAGGCTGGATACGAATTCTACCCAAATCCCAGGTGGTGCCCTGCCACTCGGCAGGGACCACACCCTGTGCTGCAAAGCTCCACACCAGGATCCTTCCAGCCTGAACATCTCCTGACTTTATGAACCACACCCTCTCTTCCCCTCCACTCTCTCAGTCTTCATGACCAGGATTCACTCCATTTCGCATCAGCTCCCGGTGTATCGGGAGGTCACAACACTGGTCGTGACCCGACTGGCACAAGGCCAGCCCCTGAGGAGTTTAAAAACATACAGAGGCCTAGGTCCCATTCTCCAAGATTCTTATTTAATTGGTTAAAGGCAGGGTCCAGGCATTCGTAAGTGAAAAACAAAACAAAAACACCCCACCTCCCTTCCAGGAAGCCAGGATGGACAACACCACATAGAGCGAGCTCCACAGTAACTGAAAGACACAGACTCGGCTGCCCTCCAGGCCCCACCTGGGTGGAGGAGACCTTTGGCAGTGGGAGTGAACAGAGCTGACTGGTCCAGATCCCGAGCAACAAGACAACTAGCCCTCTTTGACCTCTTCCCCAGAAAGCGTGCCTGGGTATGTCTTTGTTCCCAAGCGGTGCTGGTGTGTGCGAAGCAGACCGCCTAGGCTTAGAGCTTGCTCCAAGACCCCCAATCAGGGGTTTCACCAGCCCAGCCTCTCCCCTTGCTGGGCCAAGCCAAGGCCAGAGCCCAGCAGCCGCGGACATTCGGGGAGCCCGAGCCTCGGGGCGACCCCCAGCCTTCCCCCAGCCGCTGGCTGCCCCGCATTATTGACCAGGCCGTCCAGGTGCGAATGGCCACGGGCAAAGTCACAGGGGAGCACCTGGGCGGGAGAGCAGGGCTCCGCTCCACTCATGTCCCACGCGCAGCAGCGCCGCCTGCCACCAACCGCCAGGGAGACCAGCTGGGCCACCCATTAGGCCACGCTGACCCCGGGGCAGGGCATCCGCGTGCTCTCAGGTGATCTGCCAAATCCACAGTGTCCCCCGCTGACCTGAGGCTGTGACACTGCCCCAGACCTCGCTGAAGGGCAGAACGCGGGGCGCAGGGGGAAGAATTAACCCCCCCATCCCCGTAAGCAGCCGCCACGCCTCATGCTGTAAGGACACTCATAGCCTCACACGCAGCAAGTACCCAGCAGCTACCTGCTGGAGCGAGAGGAACAGAATGCATAACCGCCCAAGGGCACAACATGATGCCAGGTGCCTCAGAGCCCTGGGGCCCATCAGAGGGATAAGGCTGAGTGTCCCTGAGCAGGGGCCCGGGCAGACCAATGCGGGCGGAAGCAGAGCCTCCGTTCTTATTGGTTCAGAGACCTTGAGCAAGTCACATAATCGATGTCACCATCCCTTTGGTTCTGTAGGGAAAAATCTAGAGCTGCCTGCATGCCCCGACTAGACTCAGCCACCCCTCCCATCCCCTCCTAATCCCTCCACCTGGACACCGATCCCCGGCTCCCCTCCCCAGTACCGTTCGATCAGGGATCCCCTTCTGCCCTGTCTCTTCCCGCTCTCTCCGCTTCACTCCTCTCGAATAAACAGACTTCAATCTCCCTCCTCCTCAGACAAAACAAAGCCCCTCTCTGCCTCTACGTCCTCCTCCAGTCACCACCGCACGTCCACCCTTACCTCCACTGGCCAGACCTTTGCATCTGTGCTTATCCACTCACGCCTTTATTGGACACCACCCCTGGCTCCCACCCCGATTTTCATACAGAAATAGCTCCTCCTCCTGAACCCATCAGCAGCCTCCTGGCAAGCCCGAGGAAGGTCTATTTTCCCTCTTCCTCCTCCTCTGAAGACTTTGATACTGTCACCAGATGCCTCCTTCTTGGCTTCTGGGTCAGGACTCTCCTGGTTTCCCTCCTACCTTGGTGACTGTTCTGTCACTCCCTTTAAAGGCTGGCCTTCTCCAGGGATCTGTGCTTGAACGTTTGCCCTCCTGCCTGTTTTCTTTTTTGTGTGTGTGTGTTATATTAATCACCATACATTACCTCTATGCCTATACTCTGAAGAGTTTTGATCAAGAAAGGATGCTGTACTTTGTCAAATGCTTTTTCTGCATCTACTGAGAGCATCATATGATTCTTGTTCTCTTTTATTAATGTATTGTATCACATTGATTGATTTGTGGATGTTGAACCAACCTTGCAGCCCAGGAATAAATCCCACATTACATTATCAGTTTTAGATGTAGTGTTCCATGATTCATTGCTTGCGTACAACACCCAGTGCTCCATGCAATATGTGCCCTCCTTAATACCCATTACCGGGCTAACCCATCCTCCCACCCCCCTCCCCTCTAGAACCCTCAGTTTGTTTTTCAGAGTCCATCGTCTCTCATGGTTCGTCTCCCCCTCCGACTTCCCCCCCTTCATTCTTCCCCTCCTGCTATCTTCTTC